>NC_025687.1:25179338-25180197 GCF_000633955.1 Camelina sativa | reverse complement strand
AGTCGTGTATTAGTCGCTAGTTTGCGACAAAAATATTGAATCGCTAAATTAGTCGCTAAATGGCGACTAAAAAGCGACAAAGTAAGGAAGTTGTGAATGTTGTTGCAAAATAGTCGCTGATTTAGCGACTAATTGTGTAGTCGTAAATTTGGCGACTATTTTGCGACTTATGCGGCGGGTCGCAAAATTTTGTCGCACATTAGTCGCTAATTTAGCGACTGATTGTGTAGTTGTTGTGTTGTCGTAAATTTGGTGACTATTTTGCGACAAAAGTTTGCGACCCGTAGCATATGTCGCAAAATAGTCGCTAAAAGTTGGTTTAAAACACGTTTTTAGCAATCCGGAGTAGGTGTACCTGTATTTGGTGACTACGTGATATTGTCACTTTTTAGTCGCCATTTAGCGACTAATTTAGCGATTCAATATTTTAGTCGCAAACTAGCGACTAATACACGACTATATATGATTCGTTGCAAAATAGTCGCAAAATAGTCGCTAAATTTAACGACTACGCATTTAGTCGCCGATTGTAGTCGGAAAACCCGTGTTTTCTTGTAGTGTACGGGACTAAACCAAAATATTGGTATGATATAGAAGTATATCGTCAAGGCTATTATCCTCGATGTGGTCAAATACGTTCATGGATTGCCAAAACGGATGGAATTTGGTTTACAAGAAGATATGACAGCCCTCCGGGACATGTTCTTAATTGGAAAATTCAGTAACTAATGTTTACGTATGAAGGTTTTTGTTTTAATTTGCGTCATATGTACTAGCTATGTCGTAAAAGTGAATTAAGTAATCGATGTAATCCGGTGGTAAAATATATGGAAAAAAGTTGCAGTAAAATATGAGTTCA
>NC_025687.1:25145327-25178781 GCF_000633955.1 Camelina sativa | reverse complement strand
GGAATTTGGTTTACAAGAAGATATGACAGCCCTCCGGGACATGTTCTTAATTGGAAAATTCAGTAACTAATGTTTACGTATGAAGGTTTTTGTTTTAATTTGCGTCATATGTACTAGCTATGTCGTAAAAGTGAATTAAGTAATCGATGTAATCCGGTGGTAAAATATATGGAAAAAAGTTGCAGTAAAATATGAGTTCATTTGCTGGTTAGATATTTTACATTAAGGTTTTAAATAATAAAATAACATATTTTTATATTAATTTTCAAGCATGTTTGCATTCGTATGGTTTTGCAAAAATAAACGGTTAAAAAGGTGATCCGTATAGCATTATGGTATTCTAATTTCGAATCATATCAGCTTGAATCTTGGACCCCAGATTTTTTCTTTTTTTAATTGATCAAACAGATGTTATCATTTCATTAAAATAGAAAGTAACATATCAAGCAAATGTTGTTTTTAAAATACATCATAAAGGGGTTTTTTCCAAAGCATAGAGCAACAAAGAGACAGAAGGTAGATAGGGGCAATCGATAGTAGGAGGTTGAGAGCTATGAACCACATGTTAGGAAATAAAATGGAACCTATGAGGTCAAGGCAAATCGATGCAACTCCATGAGCAGGTCAATGGAGAAGTAGGTGGTCATTGTCTTGAGTCGAAGACTGAGCCGCGATGAAAAGGTCAAAGATGGAGGTCTCACCAGAATGAGGAGGTCTACTCTAAGTAATGCCTTGCCAAAGGGTGGAACAAGGTTGATAGAGCTCTGTAGACCGGTCACTACAAAGGTAGTTATGGGTCCAAGGTTGAGTGAGAAGTGCTTAAAGAGGTTGCGGTAACCACTACTCCTTGGAGTGGGGTCATAATACCAATAGTCTTTAAATTTATACGAAGGAGACTTCAAAAAGTAGATGGTTTGCGGTTTGGAGAGCTTTGCCATCAGGTGAGGTGTAGATAGGAGGTTGGTGAAGCATCGGTACCCCCCCCCCCCCCCNCCCCCCCCCGGTAGAGGTGGGATAATAATGCCGAGCTTCATCAAGCTGTCTCCATCAATGAAATCATCCCTAGGAGATTTGACAAACATGGTTTTCAAAGGACTCTTGTGCCATTCTAGCAACAATGGTGACTTAAGGATCACCAGAAGTCTTCAGACTAGTCTAGACAAGCCCAAGAAAATTAATTAAAGATCAAAAGAAGTCTACGTAAGCCCAAGAAAGTCACGCGGACAAGCCATGACACGTGTACTATAAGATACATAAAAGGAACAACAAACATGGTTTTGTTTTTCAAGAGAAGTGGATCGAGGAAGGTCGTTGGCTATAGTGACAGTAGCTATAATATTGATGTTAACGATGGTAGAAGCACATCTGGTCACTTGTTTTGTATGGGTTCGGCACTTATCACATGGACATCACAAAAGCAGCCTACGGTTGCCCTCTCCTCATGTGAAGCAGAATTTATGTCAGCCACCGAAGCAGCAAATCAAGCTATATGGCTTAAAGAGCTGTTGCAAGAAATACAAAGTGTAGATGGGAAGATCACACTAAGAATTGACAACATTTCAGCCATAGCCTTCACCAAGAACCCAGTTTTTCATGGAAGGAGCAAATACATTCTCAAGAAATATCACTTTATTCGTGAATGCGTGGAGAATGAGCAGATCAAATTTGAGCATTACCAGGCACGGAACAGAAGGCGGACATACTCACCAAGCTGTTGGAAGAATCAAGTTCAATGAAATGCGAAGTATCATCGGAGTGGAAGCGATCGAGTCTCATGAAGTTCAAGTTGGAACTAAGGGGGTGAATTTTGGATAATTCCAATTATTTGATGGAGCTGGTGGCGGATTATGATCTGGATATAGCCTATCATCCTGGTAAGGCTAACTTGGTTGCAGATGCTTTGAGTCGGAAGCGGGCGGCTTCGGCTCAGGAGTAGGATATGGAGTCTCTGGTAGGGGAGATCAGTGCGTTGAGTTTGTGTGCGGTTTCTCAGGAGCTGTTGGGATTAGTTGCAGCCGATAGAGCAGATTTATTGAGTAGAGTGCGGTTGGATCAGGAGAAGGATTTGGGTCTGGTGAATGCCTCAAAGGATGTTGATTCAGAGTATCAGGTTTCGGCTAATGGTACTATTCTGGTGCATGGGCGGATTTGTGTGCCTAAGGATGAGGATTTGAGGCAGGAGATCCTGAGAGAGGCTCATGTGAGCATGTTCTCTATTCATCCAGGAGCGACTAAGATGTACCGTTATCTCAAGAGGTACTATCACTGGGTCGGGATGAAGAAGGACGTGGCTAGTTGGGTTGCGAGGTGCGATGTGTGTCAGCTAGTGAAGGCTGGGCATCAAGTACCAGGCGGATTGCTGAAGAGTCTTCCCATTCCAGAGTGGAAGTGGTATATGATTACTATGTACTTCGGGGTAGGTTTGTCAGTGTCCAGGACGTTTGATGCTATTTGGGTCATTGTGGACCGGTTGACTAAGTCGGCACATTTTCTGGCCATTAAGAAGACAGATGGAGCAGTGGTCTTGGTTAAGAAATATGTGAAGGAGATAGTCAGGTTGCATGGGGTGCCAGCGAGCATTATATCTGATAGAGATTCCAAGTTTACTTCGGTGTTCTGGAGGGCATTTCAGGCAAAGATGGGCACTAAGGTGCATATGAGTACAGCTTATCATCCCCAGACAGATGGTTAGTTAGAGAGGACGATCCAAATGTTGGAGGATTCGCTGAGGATGTGTGTGTTCGATTGGGATGGCCATTGGGCAGATCATTTGAGCTTGGTAGAGTTTGCTTACAACAACAGTTACCAGGCGAGTATTGGCATGACTCCTTATGAGGCTTTGTATGGGAGGTTGTGTCGTACACCATTATGCTGGACTCAGTTGGGGGAGAGGAGCATGTACGGGGCAGATTTTGTTCAGGAGACCTCAGAAAAGATTCGGGTTCTCAAGCTGAACATGAAGGAAGCTTAGGATCGGCAAAGGAGTTATGCCGATAGGAGGATGAGAGATCTTGAGTTTCAGGTTAGAGATAGAGTGTACCTCAAGATGGCCATGTTGCGGGGTCCGAAAAGGTCATTGACTGAGACTAAGTTGCGTCTGAGGTATATGGGTCCGTTCAGAGTGATTGAGCGAGTTGGACCAGTGGCATATAGACTGGAGTTACCTGAGGTTATGCGAGCATTCCATAAGGTTTTCCATGTGTCTATGTTGCGGAAGTGTCTCCGTGAGGACGATCAGTTGTTGGCTAAGATTCCTGAGGATCTTCATCCTAACATGACGTTGGAAGCATGACCACTGAGGGTTCTCGAGAGGAGGATCAAGGAACTTCGGAAGAAGAAGATTCCTTTGATGAGAGTCCTTTAGGAGTGTGATGGTGTTGAGGAGCAGACTTGGGAGCCTGAGGCGAGGATGAAGGCATGGTTTAAGAAGTGGTATGAGAAGCAAGCCGCGACTTGAGCTTGCCTAGCCTGGTCCCATCTGTAATCTGTGGCTGGAGCGGGAATGGAGTATTCCAGGACATATCTCTTGTTTACTTGGTCGCTTGGGGTGGTTGGTTGTGCGACTAAGTAACAAGATGAGGTGGTGCTCGGGGTACAGAATTACCGTGAGGCGGTGGTTTGAGGGAAAGTATCCTGAAATAGAAGTTTCTATAAGTGGAAAGTTTCCAAAAGTGGAAAGTCTAAAAATGGAAAGTTTTATGTGAGTTAGAATTTGTCCATTTTTAGTGATTGTGAGCCTTTGAGGGGCTTGTGAGTTGTGAGGCCTTTGTGGCGGACTTTTGAGTCATTGTGCCGCGGGTGGCGGTCTTTTGTGACATTGTGTGGCATTTGTGGCGGGCTGTTTAGCCATTTGTGGCATTGTGGCGGGCTGTTTAGCCATTGTGTGGCCTTTGTGGCGGGCTGTTTAGCCGTGTTTGGCCTTTATGGCGAGCTGTTTAGCTAGAGTGCTTGTTTAGGCGGTCCTTTGGGACAGATGGTCTTTTTGACGGTCCTTCGGGACAGATGGTCTTTGTTACAGGACAGATGGCCTTTTTGGCGGTCCTGTTTAGGACTTTTGTTTGGCTTTTGTGGCGGTCCTGTATAGGACATTTTTTTGGCCTTTGTGGCGGTCCTGTTTAGGATATTTGTTTGGCCTTTGTGGCGGTCTTGTTTAGGACATTTGTTTGGCCTTTGTGGCGGTCCTGTTTAGGACATTTGTTTGGCCTTTCTGGCGGCCCGTGGGGCTTTGAGATGATCCTTGTGAGGTCATGAGGTATTCCGGTGAGGGGATATGTGGTTGGTAGGACATTGTGTTGTCTAACGCGAGCCACGGGAAGGAAACCGGGATAGGGATAGGACTCAGACGTGTTCAGAATTGTTTGCTCGCGACTCTTGGGGGGACTTTGGTTCTTCTAGTACCATCATATTCTAAGACTTTATGGCTTGAGAGTATAATTGGTATATCGACTTCGGATGACGATCCATGCTGTAGGGTAGCAACCCGAGAGACGAGTATTGGACTTCCTTATATATTATGGCATGCGGGCTTAGGCTCGATGAGGAGCCAATATTATGGCATGCAGGATTCGGTCTGATGAGGAGCCAATAAAACTCAAGGTTTAGGTCTGTGAGTAAAGGAAATTCCAAAAGTCGAGAGAAAATAATGCCTGGAGCGTGAGGCTATCGCCTAGAGGTGACCTTTCGTAGACCGGTCGGAGGAGTGCGGACCGTGGAGACGGTTGCACGGGAGTCCTTGACTGATGGTCGCTCGAGATTCGAGGACAAATCTAAATTGGTGGGGGAGAATTGTAACATCCGCAAACCAAAATCCCGGTTTGGGGGATGTGCATCGGTCGATGCTGGAGGAGCATCGGTCGATGCAGGTTCAGCTTTTGCGTTTTTACTTAAGTTAAACGGTGCGTTTTGGGCAAAGGGAAAAGGAAAACCCTTAAATCGTTTCTTTTGTCTCATTAGTCGGCTTTGGCCGCTTTTGAGAGAAACGAAAGAGAGAGAGAAGAGTTCTTGGTGTTCTTGAGTGTTCTTGGTGATTTCTTGGAGTTGGAAGTTGTTTCTGTAGAGATCTGTAGTTGGGATCGTTGTAGGAGTTTCCTAGGAGTGTTTTCTTCCTGTGTTTGGTTCAGATTTCTTCTGTGGCAAAGGTAAGTGCATGACCACGGCTTATCTAAGCTGGAGATTCTCTGATCTTTTTGTTTATGTATTGTTTGGCTTGTTAGAACGTTGTTTAGGTTCGTGTGAGGCTTTCTTGTGGCTTGGGATCGAGTGTTGTGGTTGCAGGAACAAAGATCCAGCAAGAAGTTTCGGGGAAAACGATGCTCGGCATTTGCATCGGTCGATGCAAGTGCGAGGACGGCGCAGTTTGACCTAAGAGCATCGGTCGATACAATTAGGGTTTCCGCGTGATGTCGAGCATGTGTTGGTCGATGCGTCTGTCGATGCATATCATGCGGAAACATTGCTAGACATCATGCGTCGGTAGAAATAGTCGACCTAGCAATGTTTCCGCGTGATGTCTAGCAATGGAAAACCAGCAACCTACAATGTTTCCGCGTGATGTCTAGCATCGGTCGATGCATATCATGCGTTTGTCGATGCCGTCCCCAGGTGGTGTCGGTCGATGCATGCTTTGTGTCGGTCGATGCAGAGTCTGGTTTGTTTGTGGATTGTTGTTTGATGGTTAGAGTATCTTTATTGCTTGTGTGTATAGCCCATTAGATGGGAGGATTGCATTACTAAGTGTTTATAAAATACTCATGCATTGCAATAGGTGTTTGTGATGCAGGTAAAGGCAAAGTGTGATCGTGAAATCAAGGCAATGAAGAGGACGATGTTCTAGGGACTCGATTGGATGTTGTCTGGCATTGCTAGGTTGCTGGAGTTGGGTCATTAGAAACATTGCTAGGTTGCTGATTTCATGTATTCTGATGATTGGTTATTGGATTATTGTAATATTTGATTATTGATTATTATATATTGGATTTTTATTGGTATTGGTTATTCCGCTGTTGGTTATGATTGTGGTTAGACGTTGATGATTTGCAACCTCTACAAATCATGTTCTTGTTTCTTTTGGCAAATCAGTTTCAAGCAACTTCAATATCGGTCAACACCCATTCAATCTCTCCCTTGTTGACTGAGTTGAAGGACTCTAGCTTTCCCTTAATCATAACCCATCAAGCTCATGATCTTGACTCGATCACATCTTCAGTGAATATGAAACACCTCCAAGTGTTGCCTTCAACCACGACATTGCATAGCAACAACAACAACTAGCATATGGGAGTAATTCAGAGAGTCTCCCTTAACAGCTTAGTTTGATATTAAACTTCATACGATGAACCAACTCATCATCAACAAACCTTGGACATTGACATTAATACCATCTTCTGCATTTATCAAACATCTTCAAGTTGTGGCAGCAACAATGACAGAAGCATAGCAGCCCCAACAACTAGCAAATTGGAGTAAGTACAAGAACTCTCCCTTTTTAGCGCAGTTTGATACTCAAGCAATCAATGGCACTAACTCATCCTGCAAGGCAACCATAAAAACTCCCCCTGCTTGAGTGCATAACTAAGGTAAAAACTAACAAATCAAGAACATAGTCCAATAAAGAACTCATTAAGCATAATATTGATCCTCCTCTTGCTTTGAAGATAAGAGTCTGCTTAAACTTGCCTGATCACTGCAGAAACTTCACACATACCAAAATCATAAAACCAGAACACGATATCAGCCATCAAACCATTTACAATGATTACTTGGTTACAATGGCACAAATGAGAGTAGCTCAGAACTAGTTAACCCATCTTCAGAAATGTACCGCTGTCGCCAATAGGAACAGGATCAAAGCCTGTCGTACGAACAGAACAACTAATTTCTAAAGACAAAAACACAAACTACTTCTGAGCCGAGAACACTTCCTTGAGAACACAAATGTCAAACATCTTAAAATCCTCTTTGAACCTCATGAATCTTAACTTGATCAGAAACTCATTAGCACTAGCAAGCATTGTGCTTCATTTCAAAGTTCACCCTTTGAATTATGGAAGCAAAAACTGATAAGAAGCAATAACACAATCATCAAAATAATACCTTTGTAGTCACAGCGGAAACTTAGACATATAATCTCTCAAAGAATTGATGATTTGTTAAACGTAGCACAGACTGAATAGCCCTAGCTTTTGCAGACTTACTTGCTCAAGTAGCCAGGATTTAAAGCTGTTTCCATTTTTGCAGATATAGCCTTCAGAATGTCCTCCTATAAATTCAGAAATCGTTCTTACTAAGCCAGACTAGAGATCCATATATTGTACTTCATGAGGTCGACATGCAGCTTCCATCAAACAATTGCAATACATACCACAACCATGATTTCCTTGAGACTCCACCTTGAGACAACCTTTACAAAACATCTTTTGATCCCAACAATGAACCAATGAATAAGATAGACAATTGCAGCTTCTGAAGCAGTTGTTGTTTTAGTATTTGGAACATCCTTCTTCAACACACAAAAGAAGAACCTCATAAACAATCCTCAGATTTAAAAACTAGAGCAGCACCAATTTCTTGAATTTCAAAAGCGATGTCCCAACTTACACTGACAAGACACTTCAGCTTCCTGGGTTACAACATAATCGGTTTTACACAACTCTGAGTATTCTACCTCAGACTGATCCCAAACAACATCTCCTTGCAGATGTCACTTACGCTAACCTTGCAGAACTGAACCGAAGTTACACAACTCTGAGTATTCTACCTCAGACTGATCCCGACCATCTTATACTACTAGTGAAAATGAATCCTTCTCTTAAACTTTAATAATCGAACGCTCTTACTCTTCTCTTCTAACACCCAGAGGTCTTCTTGAATATTATGCAACAACTAACTTGTAAACACTCCCAACCAATACCAGACACAACTGATAAGAGCTTCAAGGTCATTCCTCACTAAAACCTCCAAGAATAAGAATTTTCAACAGAAACAAATAGGTTCACATCTCCATAGTATCACTTCTCTCGTGACACTAACTCCCAACAGAGATTAATTTCTTGTAAACATATTCTGATATGCTCAAATTTATCCTAGAGTTACTCTCTCAAATTAAGAGGTCACTGTAATACTTAGGGGTCAAATTCCACAAGGACTCAAGTCTACACAATAAATTATAGAGTTTTATTATTACGCTAAACAAGATGATTTAAATTAAAAAGGAAATGCAAAATATTTAAATAAACTGTTGTAAATTCAAGAGATCAAAAAGCTAGGTCCAGAGAATTTCTCAGGGAATTACAAAATATTAAATCAATAATTAAATAGGATTCAAGCAATTAAAAATCAGATCTAGAATTCTAAACTCTTTTGTAAAATAAATCAGTTCTCACTACAAATATTATCTAAATTTAAAACCAGAAAATCCAAATCTCTTTGTAAAATTCTAGGTTAAAAATCAGCTTTAAAAACAGGTTTAGATTGTTCACAAAATTACTAAATCAAATCTCTTTGCAAGAAGTAATTTTGCTCATCAATGGTTTATTCAGGAAAACAATTATATTCTCATATCAATTAATTCCCCTAGGTTATGAATTCTAGATGGCCAATCAAGGATTAATATGAAGAACAACCTATGATGAAGATCTTGAAAGATAATGAATCCAAAATAAACAGATCTAATAAATCATAAAATCCCTGTGAAAAACTCTGAACCTAACAAGCAAACTACTCTGAATAATAAGCAATTGAGATTAATAGATTAAGGAAGGAGTTTAGGAATTCTTCTCTCAAAGTAGTTCAGATCTCTCTCCCAAAAGCTCTCAAAATCTCACAGGGTTGCAGAAAAATAAAACTTGCTAGAATAAAACTTTAGGGTTTACAAAACCCAAAAACACTATATATATGTCATAAAACACGTCAGGGACTTGTGTTGCAAATATGGAAAACTTCGGATAAATTTGTAAAACTTCCAATTTCTTCTTTCTCTCGTCGGATAAACATGGGTGTCGACCGATGCTCCTTCGGTGTCGGTCGATGCCATAACTTTGATCCGACTCCAAATTGACTTCTTTGATTAAATGCTCCAAAATCCCTTCTAATTGCTCAATTTTGTTCCTTTCATGCCAAAATCCTAGAAAACCCTGTAAAGACTCAAAAACATCCTAGAAAACAAATCAAAAGACTCTAAAATACTCCTTATATCATGGTTGAAAACCACAAAAACCATGATATATCATATTCCATCACGCAGAAGATTTTACTTACACTGACATACCTTTGAGGTAGTGGCATAGAGGTGAATGTCTACCTTGAACACTTCAGACTTTGGTGCAAGATATTCATCTTCAGATCAGATGACTTTCCACACTTCTTCACAATCAACTACGTATTACTCACTGATGGATCTTAATATTTTGATTGTGATTACCAGACCTAGGAACATTAAGAACTTTTGTTTCTTTTTCCAACCATGAGGTCTTAAACTGAGCTTCTTCTCCTGCCTTGATGCAGAGCCTGGAAGAAATAACAAAACAGCCTAGAAAATTCCAAAATGTTGTGGGATGATCAAGGACAGCAACATGAAACCACAGGAGAAAGCAGATCACAATTTGGATTTACATATTGAAAGTTAAGACCAAATTTCCAAAACATATCTAAAATGCTAAACACCGCCGAACAGCTAACTTTGGGAACAGGTTCCCATCAAATGAGACAGAATCAGAAAGAGAACTTTATATGGCTGAAAAGATCTTGCTTTCAAGATTCCAAAACATCTTTCAATACACAGATCCGACGCATATAGCAAAGTCAAACTCAGAGGCAAAGTCAGAAAAGAAACCAGCTTCATGAAACTACAACTCCATCAAACTCATAACTTCTTCTTCATATCTTCTACTTTTATCGTTATGAGTTTGTTGCCCCCTCCCCCCATGTTGATTATGTGTTTCAATCAAGGATTGTTCCATAGGAAACACACAATCAACACAGAACTTATATGTTTGTAGACTTCAAAGACCTTGATATATCTTTCATAGAAGAACTTCTTCACCAATCTTGATCCACGACACAAACAAAGCAGCAAATCAACCCAGAAAATTCTGCAACTGGATCAACCTCGGAGATACAGAGCCAAAGGTGAAAGCAGATCATGGTTTGGGTTTACTGTTTGGAAGTTATGACCAGATCCCCAAAACATATCTGAAATGCGATAACTCTGCAAACAACCAACTTTGGGAGGAGATTCCAATCAGACAGCAAAGAACCATAAAGAGATCTTTATACCCTTAAGAATATATCGTTTTCAAGTTTTCATAACATCTCCCAGGGCTAGAAACGAAGATCTGTAGCCAAAGAAAACGTGGAGAAAGAAACACATACCGTAGCCAAAGCTGTAGCTTTGACCCATCTTCACCATTTTCTGTAATGGCCGTTCTTTCTTCGCCCTTTTTTTTTCTTTTTAGATTCTCTTGAATTTCACTACAACTCAGCCTCTTCTCTTCCTTTATTCTTGAATTGCAAGCCTCGAAACAATAACTTCATGAATTCCTTCTTTTCTTTGTCAATGAACGTTAGCAACAACAGCCTTTTCCTCATCAGTCAATAATCATACTACAAAAGACCCAAAACCAGTCAAGTGAATTCCATCTCAACATAAGACCAACTTTCAGCCCAGATAACTTTGACTTCTGCTCTCTTCTCCATCAGAGACATAGACCCAGAACAACAATTTCTTTATTTTTTCCATTTTGAACCAGAATTCTTTGACAAAAGAATTCACACTTTCTATCAAAATCTTCTTCATGATTCGTTGTTATGTGTTTGAGACTTTCCACACATGACCAGCAACTTCCATAACATTAGCAGTCTCTGATTTGTGTAAATGTTTCAGCATGCTTGTACCCATCAACCAACTTCAAACAGTCGAAGCTCATCTCTTCACATCAAAGTAAACAATCGGACTCAACACAGAATTTGTTCAACAAACCCGCTTTCCAATTTTGACTCCAAGATAGTGACAAGAACCAATTGTTTTGCCTCCGATTTCATCACTTTCTTCATCCAACATTTGATTTCTTCCTCAACGTTTTCAGTTACGAGAGACGAAATAAATGATGTGATCAACGTGAGCACAAAAAGAGTCTACAGCTTCTGTTGACTTATCTCTGAAATCCAAACAACACCTTATAGGTCTTCCATTCTTCTCAATTGACTCTGCAACAACAACTCGGTGAACAAAACTTTGTCTCTCTCTTCACCTTCAGAGACGTAGAACTAAGAATCACCCCAAATTTGAATTATCAACTATGAGCATTCGGTGACAACTTTGTTGCCTGCAACTCTCTTTAGAAAACAGCATAGCTCACAAACATTGGTCGATCAACTCTTCCTCTTTTCACTTCACAAGACTGAGATAATTCGATGTCTGAATTGAACTCAATCTAACCCAGAAACTGAAACACCTTTTCTGGCATAATTCTCTCTATCAACAGAACTAAGAACGAAGCAGAAGACTCGGATGCACACATGTTCAAAACTACTAAAACGACACTATACTCCATAGTGGGCTTTGATGGGCCTGAAATGATTTATAAAAATTAGGTCAAGAGTTTAAACCTCGCCCATGTCAAAAACTCATCTTTCTTCATCCTCTTCTCGACGGGAAGAAGCTTCACGGAGTTGTTCTTAAGAATTATGGTGTATTGAACTGACAACTCCATCGACTAGTCATGAATTCAATCATCCTCATCTTTCTCTGTTTCTCTTTGTTTCTCTTTGTTTCTTCAACTTCACCAAACGTAAGAGACTCTGAATTTCTTCTCAAATGATACAGAGCTTCTCTTCTTTCTTATCTAGCAACACTTCCAATATCTAACCTGTTAGAGATAGTAATCTCAGATCGGTTTCCCGCTCTAATACCAATTGAAATAATGAGATGCGTGATAGATCTACAGACTTGTATGACAGATCTATATGTGCGATGTTTAACAGAGAGATGAACGGATAGTGAAGAGACGACACAAAAGATTTGTTAACGGGGTTCGGATAACCTACATCCTCGGGACCAAGTCCAGAATCATTCACTAGAATTAGAACGCAAAAGTCACATTTGCCAATGGTATCTAGCACACACTTGTGCCTACCACTCTAATCTACATGAACTAAAGGAACCACCTCTCTTTTCCTTTTCCGACGAGTGTGAACCTCTACAAAAACCACCAGCAGATTCTCTATCTTGCTGGTGGGATGACACCACACACAACATGTGTGCTTCTCTCAATTTTAGGTCTAGGGTGCGTAAGCTGCTTCTTGTTACCACCTCTTCCTTTTATACCTCTTATAGTTCTCCATAAACCCTAGGTTCCACATGCTTCTTCCTCTTGTCTTCTAGGTAAAATCTTGTTCTCTTTTTGTCAACTTAACCCATGTCTTTGTACTGTTGCACCTAACACATGCATGCATTTCCTCTGACACAGCCGCTCCACTGTTTGTTGCAACTTGAAGCTTTTCCGCTCTGTTGCACTACAAAGCCACTACACAATGTCTGCTCTGTTTTCAGCTCTGTTATGTTTTCTTCTGCGTTGCGCTTAAAGTAAACTCAGCAGCTAAAACATGTTTCTGCTCTATTGTATTATGCAGCTGCTACCTCCTTTCTGCTCTGTTGTGATTTGAGGTTTACTCAGCTGCTAATGGAAGACTTGATCTCATGAGCTTAAAGCATGATTGGTTGAGCTATCACTTCTTGGATCTTCTCAATAAGATTCAAGGTTCAATACGTCACTTCATTCCATGTGACTTTACATTGATCTGTCTTGGTTGAGCTAGTGTTCTCTGATTCTCTTCATGAGGAATCATTGCATATGTGTCTGTAGCTGGTTACACATGCTCCAACTTGTTCACGGTTTCTGTGTTTGTATCAGACTTGTTCACTACAACGTTCACTTCATTTGTTTATGTACTTTTGGTTGTGTCAGGTTTACTCATTGTTTCTTGATCATCTCTCTTGATTCTTATAACCAGTAACAACACCAATATATCTTCAAGATTCAAAGCAGTTTCCAAACTATGGAAAAGGGAAATCGAATCCCGGCATTTCCAGAAGAGACATCTAAGACATGACAGAAATCTCGAGACCCGAGTATCCTGGTCTGCCATCCTAGGCTTGACCAAGGCACAAAATTAGCTTCTCTTAGGACATTGAGTGTGGGAGTAGCGTCAGTTTCGTTTGAGACCCATACTCAATACCCTGTCGATACAACAACTAGATCATACATGTTAAGAAGTACACGGAATTGCGACGGTCTGACTTGCATATATTCAGAAACCTTTATGTATGTGGTTAATCCCACAACTAGATGGTACCGTAGACTTCCCGAGGCGAGATGTCAAGCATTTTTTCGTGATACAAAGAACCAGTTTTTTGTGGGTTATCCAGGATTCGGTAAAGACAATATCACGGGAATATACAAGTTGGTTTGGTTATATAACTCTCACTGCGTAGACCTATACGACGGCCAAACTAATACGTGCGAGATTTTCTCTTTCGACACCAACAACACTTGGAGGTATGATGTGATTGTTTCTTCTCCTCATCCAATGCTACGTCATAAAGTCCCGGCTCACGCACATGGATCCCTCCATTGGTTTATTGATGCAGTCACAGAAACACAAGTCTTAGCTTTCGATCTTCACACTGAAACTTTTACGGTAATGGCCAACATACCGGTTGCCCATGCACCTCATCCACGGATCTCGATGTGCACCTTGAATGACCGCCTATGCTTATCGGAGGATAAGGGAGACACACAAACTATATGGTCGTTGAATCAAGACAATATGACATGGCACAAAACTTTCTCCATAAATCTCCGTGCAACTCTCTCTTGTATTGAAGAGGAGTATATTTTTTCAGTACCACCCGTCACATCACTTTTCAACAACCGGTTATTGCTTTATGATGACAGCGACCACGACGGGAAGCTTGTGATATACAATTATCGTTTAAATTCGTATGGTGAGTTTTTCAACCCTCGTTATTTGGGAGGTACCATTTCTTTTTCGGAAAGCTTAATCACTCTTCCATAAAACTCTCTTTTACCTTTTTTTACCTTTTTTTTTTTTCTCGTATAGCAGGTTATTATCGAGTAACTTTCATGGGTCTGTTGATGGCATTTTTTCAGTTTGCTAGCTTAATATTTTTTTAAGGAACTACATATCTGATAATTGATTTTGTTATTTTGAAGCCTGGAAAAGTGCGTATGAAGGTGAACTCGTCACACTAACGGTGTCGTCAAAGATCTCGTTACTCCTGGATCTGTTACAAGCCAAAACCATTAAGATTTATGGGAACGCATTGTACTTGGGAAAACAAATTCGATATGAAAGACAATATATTGACGCTTAAAATGGTTTCAAGGTCCTTATATTCCATACTTTCGACAAGGCTACAATGATACAAGAGGCCAATTCTCACTGTGTTTCTTTCTCCCAGAAAAAAGATGGATGGGATAACTAAGCTTGTGGAGGAAAAGATCTTCACATTTTTCGATCCTTATGTTTCTTCTTCTAAAAAAAAAAAGTTAAGAACGACCTTTAAAATATTAATAATATATTTAAACTTTTACGAAACTGCAAATAAGAGAAATACTCAACCGTTTTAATATTTCTAAGTATTATAAATATTTAAAATTTATAAAAAACGTTAATTTTATAAAATGTAAATGGTTACAACCTTAAGAAATAACATATCAACTCAATCTAATATTTACAATACAAAATAATAAATATTAAAAATTAAGATTATATAGTGCGAGTTAAAATATCTCGGGACGAAGTTATATAGAGGGACAGGTTTTGTTGATATTTATATAAATTTAAAATATCATTAATTTGGTGTTAAACGAGTAAAACATCATTTCATTATCTTGTTAACACTATCGGTATCCGATAATAGACATATCTAATTAAATTGATTAATAAATATTATGTAAAAAAATAAATTATACTTCAGTATTATATGGTTTAAACTTATAAACACAACTTATAATTTAAATATTTTAGTTATAAATAATTTGTCCTGCGGTGTACCACGAGTCCTAATCTAGTATACACATTATAAATACTACTACATGTTCATGTCATTCTTTCTTCAAAAATTGTTTAAGATCATAAAAAATGAATCATTTCATAATTCTTTTGTTAGTTACCACTATGTATTTTGGGTTAAATTAAGCTTGAAAGAAAAATCATGTGGTAATTCATAACGAAACCGGTTCTGGTATTGTTCTCAACATTGCATGCCGATCGAGAGGACAGCATTGATACCCCACCTAAATGGTTTCGTTCGCTATATTTTAAGGATCCTTTTGCTATCATTCAGTTCACGGATAAAAAGGATCCTCATGGTAGAAAATTTTAATGTATGCTTAGTTACGGGACTAAATTAAACCAGAGTATTGGTATGATATAGAAGTATATCTTCAAGGCTTTTTTCTCGGTGTGGTCAACTACGCTCATGGATTACCAGAAAGGATGGAATTTGGTTTACAAAAAGATATCATAACCCGCCAGGACATGTTCTCAATTGGAAAATCGAGTAACAATTGTTTATGTATGTCGGTCATATCATATGTATTATGCCGTAAAATCTCATTGATCGTCTTTGGTGGTAAAATATATATATGGCAAGATGTTGAAATTAAATATGAATTTATTTGATGTCTATGTATTTTGTATCAATATTTTAAATAATAAAACAATATATTTTTATATGAGTTTTTTTTAATCATGTTTGCATCTATATATGTTTTTTTACAAGAAATTGTTATACTTTGGAAATCTTTGAAAATTATTTATCATAGCAGCCACTAGTTCCAGTACAACAAAAAAAAAGTGTTACAACCATAAAATGTTGTCTACAAAGTGAGACTAAGACAATAAAGGCTAAGCGTGGGAGCATAAACAGGGAAAAGGGCCTTTTCGAATCCCAACAATTTGCAAAGTGTCTTTTCTAGTTATACAAATGCGCAGTGCTGAATTATACTTAAACGTTATAAAAAGATTGCATAATAATCTATTTTATTTCATTAAAAATCATTCTTTTCTTGTCAACAATAAAAAAAAGAAAGAGGCTCGTGAAGCCAATCCGGAAGAAGATTGCATAATAAGAATCATACTCTTATGTGACATTTAAAATATATGTAGTATGACCGTAAATTTGTACCTAATTAAATCATGATTAAGAATAAACCGGAAAAGCACAACACGGTACACAAGTTTCCGTAATAATCCAAAACATTCTGCCCATCTTGTCGACACGAAGCAAGTTGAACATTAAGCTGATGAATACAAACTTCGTTTCCCACCGAGAAATGCTGCTTCAAGTCTTCCCACAACAGATGTGCATTAGAGACAAAGGTTACAGTTGACTTGACCTTCGACACAATTGACGAACGAATCCAGCCCACAATCATCGAGTTATGTACTGTTTTCCAGTTCTCATAATCAGGATCACCAATTGGTGGTTGCACAATCGTACCATTGATGAATGATGTCTTGTGTTTTGCTTGAAGAGCATTCAACATATTTAAGACCACTCATTATAATTGACTCCATTCAAAGTGACCGACAAAATCGACGTCCCTGGGTTGTTTGACACCGCCACCGTCTGTTGCACCATCTTCCCTAAGGCTTTGTTATCTGCTTCCCTCATCGTCAAAACAAAGTATAACTCTTAACAAAAGAATAGAAAAATCGAAACTATAGATTGTAAAGAAAGAAAACATTTAGGTATTTTAGATCTCTCGCTCTGATACCATGTAGAATTGGATATCAAAACTATCTTGTCTTGTTTATTCATGCAACAAGAATACATATATATACACCTAGCTTTAAGGTTTTTACAACAACCATTTAAGGTTTACAACAACTTCATAGACACATAAGAGACTAAAGCCCATAATACAAACCTAGTGTTATACACGGTCCAATATGGCACGACAACAACAATTAATACTTGTAAATGTTATGCTCATGCACGCATATGCATATAAGTCACCTATACACATGTGTACTTATATATAGATACATATACATACTGTGTTTGTTATATGTTTTTAAACATTAGTGAAAGAAAAATTAAACAAAAAACAAGGGTCAACAGAATATCAAAATTAAAGTTGTAATAATATATGTGCATGTGGTGCATAGATAGATAAAAATGTTTGGAGAAGAGAGAACAGCGGAGAAACAGAAGACAAGAGACGGTTTGAAAGAACGTACTGATGCAATTGCAAAGTGCAACCACAAAACATTCACACTCGTGCTATCTCGGGAACATCTCATGTTTTAATATTCTCTGATAGTTAATAGTATCAAAGTAAACTATAAGTCAATACAATTTGGACTTATATCATAAGATCTTCGAGTTCACACACATTGCGACCAACATATGTTTGACCCATCTTCACATGTTTGATATTACATAACAAGCAAATAGCTTGAAAAGTAGTATCAATGTTACATTATATATATAACATAAAACATACAAAAAAATGTTACATCATATAAGTACCAAAAAATGTTACATCATATAAGTAATATTGTTTATTACTGCATATAGGCAATTTTGTGTTAGCTAGAAAGCGTATGCATGGATCGGGACGTCAATGAAATTTAGCGAGGACAAACAAAAATCAAACGAATATTCAAATCATTGTAATATAAAACAGTGGGATACTTTGACAAAAAAAAACAGTGGGATACATTTTTTTGTTTTATATTTGGTATTAATGTTAAGAAATGAAATACACATTTACATGTAGATGAATAAGAAAATGGAATTATCATTCCCGAGTAACATGTTTCTGAAGCGGAGCCGACATGGAGACGAGACCACCAAAGCAAGTGCTGTCTTAGATCACAACTATCTCCTTTCCCAAAGCCATCGATATATTATCCCCACAACACATACTATATTAACCTCTCTTCATATATAAATAGGTATATATACTCACACATAACTATCGGTGTTCTATGTTTGATGTAAAGAACAAGCCTTTATATATCTGATTTATTGGGTGACAAATAGCTTCACGTACTAAATTAATTTTAGAAATTATTACTATATATCCATGCTTTAGATGGAATTCAGAGAAACGCATGTTGATTCGTAAACGTTATCAGAAAGATAAATAAATCAAATAATTAAAATAAATATTTTTTTTATCAGAAAAATTACCAAATAAAAAGATGCTTATTTATTTTATAAATCAAACGAAAAATCATTCCTTAAATAATTGTAACATAAAGCACTTCACTCTAGACACCAATGAGACGGTCGCTAGTGATATTGGTCCGTTGATCGATATTGCTTATATGTGATCCATAGAAAACTCAATGTACAATAAAACTTTGATGTCTTCAATTCTGTGAAAATATCCTGCACAAAATAAACTTTCTGATCACTAAATCACCTCCAATTCTCCTACACAAATAAATTTTTAGTTATTAAAGTTTAAAAAGAAAAAAAAATCTCAGAGCGAGGACAAGTTTGAAGTATCTTTTATTTGACTTTATAAGGCATCAACGTACATAGATACATATCAACCATTGCGCGAGTCCCAATTCCCAAAGATGGTTTCTTTATTGCTTCTTCAACTTTCTTCTTAGGTCTTTTCTCCCTCTCCCTTCTCCGTACCCTTTTTTATCATCATGAATATTTTATACCGCTTCGTCACATCTTAAACGTTGCATACATTCATCTATATATACACTCACACACCCATATATATCTACACCACACTCACACTCACATCCCTATCTCATCTCTCTTCTTCTTTTTCTCCTTCTTTTTCTTCTTCTTCTTTGTCTTCTCCTCAAAGTCATGTCTCATCCAGCTTGTTCAAATCTCCTTAACAATGGATGTGACCAAAATAACATCAACTATTCCACTTCTCTCTCTTACATTTACAACTCTCAAGGAAGCTTCTATTACCCAAATACCACAAACCCTAGTTACACTAATCCTACTCCTACCACTTCCACTTTCCCCAGCTCACCTCCCCTAAGAGAAGCTCTTCCTCTTCTTAGCTTAAGCCCCATAAGGCACCAAGAACAACAAGATCGAGCCTATTTCATGGATACCGATCAGATCAGCTCTTCAATCTTTCTTGATGATCCTCATGTAACTGTGGATCTTCATCTAGGTTTACCAAACTACGGTGTTGGTGGTGAGAGCATTGGGAGCTATATTGCTCCTGATGCAGCTACCGAGGAGCAAGAACAAGATCATGACCAAGGTGTAGAGGTCACAGTTGAGTCCCACCTTCATGATGATGATGATCATGGAGATCTACACAGAGGTCATCATTATTGGATCCCTACTCCTTCTCAGATTTTGATTGGTCCTACACAGTTCTCTTGTCCTCTTTGCTTCAAGACTTTCAACAGATACAACAACATGCAGGTATGACACCATTGATTCAAGAATCAACTCTAAAGACTAAACTCATTTCAAGATTTGACTTATTGTTAATTGAGCCTATTGTTTGATGGGTATTTTCTGTATATTTGTGTGGTTCTAACTTCTAAGTACAAACTCATTAATGATTCATGGATCTTTAGGGGTATCATTAGTAATGTTAATTAACAAGCACTAGTACTTTTGGTAATTACTACTTGCCTTGATGGTTAGTAACTCGAGAATAATTAACTTTTAAAAATTTGATGGTATACGTCAAATCAGTTTCAGGGTGTTGAATGATGATGGCTATGTAAGATCGACCTATCAAAGGGGTTTAAGTGGGAAGATTTTCTTTAACCAACAGTCTTTTTGTCAGACTGACTTCTTTCTAACCCTGATATATGCTCAGTCCACCTCCATCTTTATTGTCTCTCTTGATTTTTGTGAACTCATAAAACCCCAAAAAAAATTCTTAAAGAGCCAAGGCAGAAGATTAATGTCTAGCAGATTATTTCGTAAATAGAGACGTGGTTTTGATATATTAGTCCAAAGATAGATACAGCTAAAAAAAATTCATGCCAAAAGCAAACTTTGACATGAAATAAAGAAGCTAAGGTCTACATGTCCAACTTCACTAGTGTTTAATATTTCATATTTATATCTTAAACCATTTTTCGTTAAAGCACATTTATATCTTATATAAGGTTGGATTATTTTGGTACCTGTATATAGTATGTAAATTTATCGTGTTCATTTTACAATGATAACATAGCATTTAATTTTATTAGTTAATCAAATATTTTTTTGGAAATTGTAGATGCAAATACAATCTCAAACAAAAAGAAAATAAGTTTGGCTTTACGTTTGCATTAACGAATTTCAAATGTTGATGAAAAATGATTTTGACTAATATTCAAAAACATTGTTTTTTTATGTAACTCGTAAACATATATATAAGACTTAATCAATCTTACTTGTTGTTTAACTAACTTATTTGTTGTATGAAAAACGTTTTATCATAGATGCACATGTGGGGACACGGCTCACAGTACAGAAAGGGACCAGAATCCTTAAGAGGAACCCAGCCAACTGGAATGCTAAGACTACCATGTTTCTGCTGTGCACCAGGCTGCAAGAACAACATTGACCACCCGCGGGCCAAGCCTCTCAAGGACTTTCGAACCCTCCAAACACATTACAAACGCAAACATGGGTCTAGACCATTTGCTTGTCGTAGGTGTGGCAAGGCCTTCGCAGTGAAAGGAGATTGGAGAACGCATGAGAAGAACTGTGGAAAGCTTTGGTATTGCTCTTGTGGCTCGGATTTTAAGCACAAGAGGTCGCTTAAGGACCATGTCAAGGCCTTTGGAAATGGTCATGTTCCTATTGGGATTGATAGTTTTGGAGGAGATCTTGAGGACTACTATGAGGCTGCTTCTGATATCGAGCAACAAGATGATAGTAACAACAATGAGTGTTGATTAGGGGTTTTTTTTCTTTGTTCTTTGATGCATCAATTGATTTGTATGCATGTGTTCTTTAGTTATGTTCTTCGGATCTTAGTTTTTTTTTTGTGCTGTTTTTTTTATTACTAAGAAGTTAACTAACGAGTTTTCTCCGTTAGCTTGAGAAACTTTCAATTAATAGAGAAAATTAAAGAATTTGGGGGTGCAAACTTAATCAAAAAGACAAAGAAAGCCTAATTATTGAATTTAAATGTCATGTTCAACACATTCAATACATTTTGACATGAACTGTTGATACTTAATTAGGTTCACATAGGTGTTTTTACCTATTTCGATCCATTCTTGTAAACATGTGTGCATTTTCAAAAGTTCAAAACCTATTATACAATATGTCAATATACTTGAGCGTTTGTAAACCATTGTTATTTGATCTTCTTAAGTACATGAAACTAATGATGACATGTGTCATGCGTGAATTTTCTCATCTTATTGATGTGATTGTTCTTTTTGTGTTGACAGGTGAGTGGATCGAAATCCCAAATTTTTTAAAATTTGCAATACTCTTTATGTCATCCTGTTTTTATGTTCGAGTGATTTTTGTTTTTTCTGGTAAAATGTTAAAAAATGATTTATGAATTTGCATCTATACATTGCTAGCTAGTTTTATGATATTAAGATATGGTATCTAAAACCCAATTTTTTTGTTTTGTCCTCTGCTTCTTTCAATAACATGAGGGTTTCAAAATTTGACAATTCATCTTCAATTTTTGTAGGTTCAAATTACTTTTGTCTTTGTGAGTCTCTAGCTAAGTAGAGGCATGATATTTCTTCAATTTTCAGGTTATGTTTTAACAACAATGCGACCAGATTTTTTAAAGGCTTTAGGGCAACTCCAAAGCTGAACAAAGTTTCTAATAAATAAATAAAAAAGAAATATATTAACAAAAAATTAAATATTATTAGTTGTCTTTTATTAGTGGTTTAACCTTAATAAAAAATTAAATTATTGTTGCATAATTAAAATATTATTGTTATTAGTATTTTAGAAACCTTCACCATTTCTTCTACCGTTGGTCTTAGTCATTGAGAATCATATCTTCAAAGAGAACTCAATTCTTTGACAAGCCTTTCTAAATCTTCAGTTTAGCTTCCTCCTGCTCCAGTTGCAGCTTGTGCCTTCTGTCCCATCTCCTTAGCCCGAGCACGCAGCTCGCGTCCACCCTCACCCATTGTTTCACCTATGACCCGACTCAACTCATGCGGGTCAGGCACAGTCTTACCCCCTTCACATACACTAACCGCCACACCCATATGCTCCACTAGTAACCTCGCATCTACAAACTGGTCAGCTTCCATTGGCCAAGCCAAGACCATTGTTCCGCTAGCCATTGCTTCCAACACCGAGTTCCATCCACAATGGCTTAAGAACCCACCAACCGCTACGTGACTCAACATAACCACTTGAGGAGCCCATCCTCTAACAATCTTTCCTCGACCTGCGACCCGATCCTCGAACCCATCGGGTATAGGGTCTTTCTTAACCACCCAAACGAACCGGGTCATACTCTTTTCAAGACCAAGAGCCAGAGCATCACACTGNCCTCACCCATTGTTTCACCTATGACCCGACTCAACTCATGCGGGTCAGGCACAGTCTTACCCCCTTCACATACACTAACCGCCACACCCATATGCTCCACTAGTAACCTCGCATCTACAAACTGGTCAGCTTCCATTGGCCAAGCCAAGACCATTGTTCCGCTAGCCATTGCTTCCAACACCGAGTTCCATCCACAATGGCTTAAGAACCCACCAACCGCTACGTGACTCAACATAACCACTTGAGGAGCCCATCCTCTAACAATCTTTCCTCGACCTGCGACCCGATCCTCGAACCCATCGGGTATCGGGTCTTTCTTAATCACCCAAACAAACCGGGTCATACTCTTTTCAAGACCAAGAGCCAGAGCATTACACTGCTCTTTACTCAAAACTTTTTGACTTCCGAAGCAAATGTAGAGCACAGATCCGTCTGGACATCCATCGAGCCAACTCAACAACGCCTTTGCGTCTACATCGGAATCAGAATCTCCCTTACGTAACCCACTTGAAGAAAGCGGACCAACACCGAAAACCCGGTTCTGACTCACGTTCTGCTTCACATGCTCCATGTACTCCTCTTCAAGACACTCACAAGAATTGAATATACAACCATAGCTTGAAAAATTGATGGCGCAGTCACTTCCAAGATCTTGCGATGGTGGAAACTGAGGGAACAACGAAGGGAGATGCTCTGTTCTGAAAACAGGGGAACCAGGAAGATCCGACAAACAGACAGGCTCAGTTGATTCAAAGACATGAAGATTGCCAGAGACAAAATGGAGAATCGAAGCTAAGAATGCTCCAGAGCTGAAGAAGGCAAAGCGAGGAACACCGAGATCTTTAGTCCATGCAAGGAAGAAATCAGAGATGAGAGCGACGGGACGATTAGGATGAGAACTTAACCAGTTGAGGATAGGCTCTCGAAGCTGACAAAGAGAAGCCATAACCAGAGGGTTTCCAGAACAACCGAGGTCTTTAACGTTTTCAACTCCGGAAGGGATCAAAGGATGGTGAGGGAAAGGTAAAGTGACGGCGGAAACGGAGGATGGATGAGTGGAGAGAAGAGAAGAGAGGTAGGGAAGGTTCTTAGGAGTGACGATGACGGAGACTGTGAGGCCACGAAGACAGAGTTGATGGGTCAAGTCGAGAAGAGGAAGAAAGTGGCCTTGTGCTGGATATGGAAACACCATGATGTGCGATTTCAAACCGCTGTGTTTAGTGTCCGGTAGCGGCTGCGGCATTGCTCCGTTCATCTCGAGGTTGTTGTGCTACGATGGTGGTGGTATAGGTTAATGTGTGTGGTAACGTACGTTGACATATGCATTGGCATTTTATATGTCTACATTATAATAATTATTGTGTCTAGATTTTTTGTTGACAAAAAAAAAAAGAAATCTTTAATTAATGAGATTATATTGCATGTGTAAGCTAGTTTCAATATGAACCCAAAGGAGGAAAAAAAGAAAGAATGAAGTTAGTAAAATATTTATATTTTTTGTCCTTAAATGTCTAAATAGAAAGAAATCTACGTCAAATTAGAAATAAAAATTATATTAAAATCATGACATTCGATTTTATCTATATTTGGCAACGAAATTTTAGAAGTAAATAACATATTTAAAAAGTTATATCAAAATAGTTTTATATATTTTTGATTAATTTGAGAGACGTAATTAGAAGAAAAAAAATGGAAAATGCTGAACTTTCATTCTATTATTTGATCATGACAAAAAAAATTATATTTTTACTGCTATTTGTAAAATACTACGATACTTAGATTTCGTGTTAAGAAAACGTATAATTATGATATTTTAAGGCTGGCCCGTGTAAGAGTGTAGTTAGTATGAGTGGAGACAGACTAAAAAGCTGAAGTAAAACTAGTGTACGCTTGTTTGCCAATCTCGCGGTTGAGACAAATGACATGTCGCCTTTGGTGAACTCACTGAAACGGCCAAAACAACCAGTGAAGCAACAACAGATCAGTCGTCAGTGATGACTCAGTAATGAGGTTTACTATAATGTCTTTTTCTTCAAAATTTAGATTTGAGCTTAAGAAGATAACACTAGGTAAATTTTTAGAAATTGACAATAAAAATGGTATAGTAACGAAATCTCCCATTGATGAAATAATAGGAGAATAACTCCAAAAATCACACTCTATATGCTGTTGATTAAGGAAATTGAAATGTCTTACCCAACAAAATGAGAAAAGAGTCAGCCTGAGACTTAAAAGCTCCCATTGAAGGACAACCATAAGGTCTTTTAAATAAGCTTTCATGTAGCTACAGATACAAATCTCAATATGATACAAGACCAGACGGGGAAACACACAGTGCTCATAAATAAGAAGAAAGAAACACATCAAAGCATTTTTTTTTAAGAGCACATATCTCTGCTTGCAAACAACAGATAATAGAAAGTTTCACACCATAAATATTGCAGAGAGATGGAAGAAGCTAGAGATCAAGCACGCTTTTCATTCGACCTTTATATAAAACCTTTTTAACATGAGAGAGATACTTGAAACCAGACACTGACAGGAGGAAGGAGACATCACCGGTGGACCTGAGGAATCAGAGAAGTTTACTTAGAATTTCAGATTTTGTCAAGCTTCTCTGCTTTCACAACTGGGTTCGCTTTAGCTATAGCTTCTTGCGCAGCAGCATGGTAATTGAAGGAGCAGTCATGTATGTCTGCATAGCGGTGTGTACCACAGAAGAGGTTACCACAGCGACATTTGAATCCAGTCAGGCCAACCCGCTTATTGCAAGTAGTACATCGGCTTGGTCCCTTTGGTTTTGCAGCTTCTTCAGGTGCTACTACCTCTGCAACGACTTGCACAGAGGATGGCTGCACAGAGACAGTCATCGGCTCAACGGATTTGGTTTCAACATCGACCAACGCAGCAGTAATGGTTTCCTTTATGATGTTGCTAGATGATGATGTTCCAGACACTGCAGAAGCAAACTTAGCCCCTTGTTCCTGTTGAAACAACATATCCTTGTGACACTTTGAACACATGTTCATTGTGGCAGCGCTTCCAAAGAAACCGCAGTTGTTGACGCATAACTTAGGACCTTCAGGTGGGCTTTGGCATCCTGTCTTGTCGTGATCCATTTCTGAACTTAAAAAAACAGTCATCCTCAGTTACAGTAAAACAGAAGAAACAAAACAATTCTCAACAGATTCACTATAACTCTATAAGTACACATAAACCCCTGAGCCGCCTTGGTGACAAAACATAAGCAGATGGCCATATTCTTTTCATGAATCATCATATCACTATACATCTACACACTAGCTATGAGCCCTTCCTATAAATGAAGATCTCAAATACGTACAAGCCTAAACCAATTTTTCTACTAAAACGAGAACCTGAAAACACAAAAAAAATCCTACTAAAACCTGACATAAGCAACCCAAGATAACATAAGTATCTAGATTACCTTACAGCTAGTTGAATATAGAAGCGTAAATGAATCATTTTGTAAACAGCAGACCAGCTAATCTTATATCTATTTCCAACACTTGTGAGAAATGACTTCTTATATCCTATCAAGCTAAAAGCTTTCATAGCAATTCATTTCAAACTTCCAAAACATGCAACACAATTAAATCTGATTTCCATCAAAGTATCAAACACTACCTTTCTTCTTAGAAATGGAAATGTTAAAAACCCCTTCTTTTTTTTTTCTTCATTTCAGCAAAACAATTACGACTTCCCATAGAAATTCATAACAAAACTCAAAAGCATACAAAACCCACATAGCTAATCTCAAGTTCAAACCAACACTACCTCACCTCTCTTCACCCAAATGAAATCTTCAAAAATTACAACTTTCCATTGCAATTCATTTCAAATTTCCAAAACAGACAAAACCACACATGCAAATGTTACCCAACAATCTCAAATCATGAAAACCATGATTGATAAATAAAAAATAACTAAAAAGAATCCACATCAACAGCTTATAATTGAACCCTAAAATGAAGCTAGAGATCAAATTACCAAAAAGCTAATCTCACACCTGTTTGCCCTTGAAGCCTTGATCGATCGGTCCCTAATCAAATAAAAAGGAAACAAAACCCACCACATGAGTCGACAGAACAAAACCCTCCAACACAGAGGAGACATCAAAATCGAAATCGAAAATGAAATTCAAAAATACCAAAAACAGATTACAAAGGCAAAAGTGCAAAAGAACAGAGAAGAAGAAGAGAAACCCCCTTACCCTACGAATCTCTCAGAACAAGATCGTCTCTGCTGGAGAGATCCAGCAGAAGCTGAGAGGTTGAGGAGAGAAAGAAAGAAATAAAGATCGATTTTTTAGGCTTTTTTTTTTTTTTTTTGGGTATCTCTCGTCGATATTTTTT
Organism: Camelina sativa; assembly: GCF_000633955.1. Taxonomy (NCBI): domain Eukaryota; kingdom Viridiplantae; phylum Streptophyta; class Magnoliopsida; order Brassicales; family Brassicaceae; genus Camelina; species Camelina sativa. Next base: position 25,151,889 of record NC_025687.1, on the reverse strand, counting down.
TTTTGTAGCGACGTTTATAAATTGTCATTTCACACCGTTTGTGTTATAGTCGGCTATGTCGTGTACGCATCTAATTGGCTCTTTCTTTTGATTTTTTTTTCCTTTTTTGTTTACTCATTTCAAATTTTCAATTAATTTTACTTTTTTTATATGAAAAAAAAAGTTATTTATTGCTTCCAAATGTTAACTCACTTTTTTTGAAACGGAAACTAGAGATTACATTTTTTCAAGAACATAACCAATAATTTGAAAATGACATAAGCTTTTTGGTTAATATCTAGAATCTTATTATATAAAGTATAGTTTCAAAAGTTACTAACTCACCGTATGGTGACATGTGTTAATTTCAAAAATTATTAACTCACCAGAACGTGACAATTGTCAATTTTACACAAATTTCTAATTTTAAAAGAATTTTTTTTACTAACTCACCAAATGTGACACGTGTCAATTTCAAAAATAACTAATTCACCTGATCGTGACAAGTGTCAATTTTACACAAATTTCCAATTTTCAAAGAAAAATATTTTTAAAATATCAAGAAATTTAAAAATAACTAATCATAAAATCTTATTATACAAGGCTAGGTTTACAAAGTTAAGGTTAGGTTTTCAAAATTAGACATTAACATGATCATGACATGTGTCAAGTATACTGAAGAGATGTTGACATGTGTCAAATATTATTATTTTTCAAAATAACTAATTAAGATAATAGAATTAAATCGACATATAATTTACATGTTAATATCTAAAAAACAATTTCCTAAATCAAAAAGGAAAATTATCAAAACTTATATATTATTCATTGTACGGTAATTATATTATGTGTTTTTTCAATTAGATTTTGACATGTATAAACAAAAATATAATGCATTAAACCTGTATATTTTCATTAATCAGTAAACAGGAAATAACAAATCTAAAATGAATAACATAAGTTATGTCAAAAAAAATATTATTTTTGAAACGTAATAGGAAAGCTAATTAAGAAAATAACATTATATCCACATAAATTTACATGTTTATATCGAAAGCTTTGACTTTTTTTGATATAATTTTGTTTATCTATTATATCGAAAGCTACATAAATTTACATGTTTATATAGCGGTCTTTGATTCTTGCAGGTTACTCAATGGAAGTTGTCATATGCAATGAAATGAGATCAAAGTATATAAAATCCGCTATATTAATCGAGGATGGAGACACTGATGGATGTTCCAAAAGTGATTCTACAATTAGTTGCGTTATAAGTTCCGAAGTTTTATCGATGGTTGGTGTTTCTGATAAAAATCCAGAGTTTTCTTTTCTGGATAATGTCAATGATTCCAGTACTGAAACAAAAGCTATTTGATCAAGTACTTAAGAAACGATTTTGAAATTTGGAAAGTTAAACCATTTTAAAATTGGTTTCAAATCGGATTTATGTGGTTTTTTATCTGATTCAGTTAGTTACGTCATAAGTTCCGAAGATTTATCGATGGTTGGTGTAACTGATCAAAATCTAGAGTTTTCTCTTCTGGATAATGTCAATGATTCCGGTACTGAAACAAAAGCTACTTGATCAAGTAATTGAGAAACGATTTTGAAATTTGGAAAGTTAGAATGTTAAACAATTTTAAAATTGGTTTTAAATCGGATTTATGTGGTTTTTTATCTGATTTGGTTCGTAAACCGTTTAAACCTAGGTATATAGAAAAATATATGAGAACTTTTGATTTTGTTAGAAATAAGTTGAGAACAATAGGCGGACGGGCGGGGTAAAATAAAAATAATTATAAGGAAATAAGTTGATTTTCTTTATCCAGCGGTCTTTATTTTAGTTAGTCTTTGACAAAAGTTTTGGTGGAATATAATTTAGCTTCCGATTATTGTAATAATTTTTATAATATATTTAAAAATTTTGTTTAGCGTTTAGAATTTAGTTTTTTCAATAATTTTAAAACCCGCACATCGTGCGGACTCTTATCTAGTATATAATATACCTGAATTTTTTTTATTTTTTCATATGGCTATAGTTTTATAAATGTGAGTGACTTTTTATTTTTAAAATGTCTTTTATATTTTGAAAGTTAATATCTCAAATGGAACAAAGTAATGTAATGTAGATACCAATTTATGATCAAATCTCTTCTTTTTTTTCCTTTTTTTTTTTTACTTTCTCATATCTTTGGTATCTTTAAAATTGATGGATTGAGTTTTGTGACAATATTTGCCAAAATTATGTTAACTCAATTGACAAAAATTCCAGAAGTTTGAAGACAAAAAATGAGAGCAGATTAGCTATTTATTTATCCCTTGTTGGTTTGGACCATTTGTTGAAAAGAGAAGACAGAACATATTTGATTTTTAATACTGTTATAAAATCGCATTCACCACACTGCTTTCAAATAAGAAAAAAAATCAACTAACTATTCAGGCAAATCAAATCTGAAATCTCAAACTTGTCTCCTCGATGCTTCAGCTCTAGTTTGCCTCAGAAACAACATTTAACTTCATGTCAGTGGCTGTTTCAACTTTTCCTGATTAAGGATTCTCTGTTATTATTATCGGGAGGATCATTTCATAGAGATGATGACAACATGGTTGGTTGGTATGGTTTTTGTCTTCCCTCTCTCGTGACTAGATATTACTTCTATGTTTTAGTGGGTTTGTAATGGGTTGGATCAAAAGCAAATTTATGGGAATTTTTTATCCAAAAATCATAATATTATTTAAAAATAAATATGTTAAAACTTAAAAGCAAATTTGTTACTTGTGGTTTAAATCTCCACCATCATAACCTTATAGTGTAACATTGAAGATTATGTTGCTTAAAGCTTGGAGGTTAAAAAGAGTTTGCGGGCAAATACACTTTGATTAGACTTGATTTTTCCAAATAATTTTCAAAGTATTTGAAGGTTTTTGGAAAGCAAGACGAAGCAGAATCTTTTGGTCAAAAAGGGCAAAAGAATATAAAATTTAATAGCTATTCATCATTAATATCAGTTCTATCAAACTTCTTCTTGATTAAGTTAAAACCTTGATTGTTATTACATCTATGGACAAGGCCAATATTGGATAAAAAAATTAGGATAAAAAACCAATTGTTTGATAAAAAAAAAAAAAAAGCATGCAAACGAGTGATACCTTGAAGTGTATAAAATCATTTATCATAGAGAAACAGTCCTTCTAAATAAAGAATTTGGCAAATTCTATACGAATGATCCAAGGTTTGGTGCTTAAAGCAATGGAGAAAAATGGTAAAAAATTATTAGAGGATGGGGTAAAAAGATTTGAAAGACAGAATAGATAAGATGATGAACTGAATAATTATGTAATTCTGTATTATTAGTTTTATCAATAAAGATTAAAACATTTGATAAATAGGTGAGGAGACAAATTGTTGCACAACTGGTTTCGCATCTTTATTGTTCTTGAACTGTGAGCATTGCTGAGTCTTTATTTCAACAACGCTACACTACTGATAGTCTTTCTACCAGCAGCGTTCTTCAATTAATTTCTAAAGAATGAATGTAATAGTGAAGTAATCGTTTGTTTCTATGGGACTAAACCCCACAAATCACCATTTGCTCAGACTTATAGTAGATAAAGACGGATCTCGAACTACCCATATTTTTCCATATTCACAGTTACTCCCTATTTAAGTTTATATATCATCCTTAACCAGTTGACTACCTCCCTAACATTCTCCTCACCGGTACGATTTAAGGTCGTCTCCCCATTTGAGGTTCCAAAAGAAAAACTTTTTAATAATAAGCTTAAATTATGTACACACGGACTAAAGATGATGATTATGCACTACACTTGTCACTTACACTGAGAAATAAGCTTGTCTAATCAAATAAAAATAAAGAAACAATAAATATCTTTCATTATAAACGAATACAAGTTTGAGAAATTAGTCAGAAGGGTTAGCTTTTAAACAAAATTTGGGTACTTCTACTCTTACTATAGTACCCATATATAAAAACACTAACCCTCGAGGACTCTGTTAACCGCCGTCTACAAGTTTATCATCTTAGCCGTCAAAAGTAAAAAATGAAATCCTAAATCCTCTTCTAATCAAGAAGACACCAGCCGATCCTATTGCTTAAGGAAATTAAAGTAGCTAATTATTCCATACCCTACCTTGCCTCGCAAGAAATACATAGAAGTCATCTTTTTATTCATTCCACATCGTGAAAACACCTCCTGGATTCGATCCCTGATCAGATTCTCCAGTACTCCATCCTCCGTACCCTGTGGCTCCAGGCATATCGTAATCGACTTTCACGGCCGGAAACTCTTCCTCAGCCGATGATCCAACGGTTGTGCTTGACCCAATCCCAATCCCATTGTTTCCAAGAAACCCTAAAGTGTTGTTATTGTCAGAGATAAAGCCATGAAGCAAACCAGGGTTACTCTGAAGATAAGCATTGTAGAGCTGCGAGTTGTGACCAGAAGACTGCAAGTAATTGTTGGTTTGTTGTTGGTGAAGATGAAGCTGTGTCTGAATGTAACTATAGGAATCATGAGCGCTATTATTATACTGAGACATATCGTTGTTGTTCTGTAGAGTAAGTAAAGGCTGATGATGAAGATGCTCAAAAGGTTGTTGAATGCTTAGTGGATAAGGTTGAAGTTGAAGCCTAGAGCTGGAAGCAACAGAGCTCGAGCCGCTCGCTGCACCATACTGATGGAAATTTGAACCGATAGCTATCATTTCCTCGCGTTTTCTTGATGATTCTAGAGCTTGAGCTTCTTTGAGACGTTTAGCCGCACCACCTCCTATAGGAAGTGTGTTGCTCTCTAGGATGGCTTTCACATCGTAACGGTTTATCTCAAAGTTTGTAACCGCATTTAGACCTCGGAATTTTATTGCAGCTATGTCGTATGCTTCTGCTGCTTCTTCCTCCGTGCCTAAGCAAAACATACGAACTAATATAAGCCATGACAATCTATATAGACGTTTATACAAAACTTATATCTGTATATAAATTTAAATCCTTTTATGAACTTACATTAGACGTCTCCAAATATATTAAGATGTGATTTGAGAATTATATATCCACGGTTTATATAAGACGTATTCGTATTTATACTTACTGAACGTTCCCAAGTAGAGATCTTTGTTTCCGGCAACTCGTCCGATCCTTGCTTGCCATCTTCCATGTTGATGATGTCTTGTTACTCCACGGTACATGGATGCACCACGTGAGAATCCACTACTTTTCCTGCAATTGATTACGCGAGGTTCTTTGATTATATTAGAATGCTGCCATTTCTATTTGACATAATACATTCAAGGTCTGATCAAAAAAGAGGAAGCCACCTTCTTATAGAGGCCACAAATTCTTGTCTCGTCATGTGTTTCATCTCCTCTACTTCCTTCTCATAGCTAGTTATCTAAACAACAACAAAATAATATATTAAAAAAAAAATTTAAAAATATATATATAAATATAGAGAGAGAGAGAGAAGGAAATAATGATATTATCGTCTATTACAATTACAAACATCTATTTATATTCCTGAAAATTTGAAAGAATTCACTTACCGGAAAGTTGGTAGTAGTAGAGGGACCCCAATACTTAAGTGCAGCTAGATCATATGCTCGTGCTGCTTTCTCTTCTTTGTCATACCCACCTGAGTTTATCATCCGATTATATAAGTATAATATACTTTTAAAATCAAAAATACAATGGCACCATAACGAGAGGAAACAAGAATCAACAATATGTCGTTGTAGTTTAATGGTAAGAATTAAAAAAACAAGAATCATTTACCTAAGTAGACTGAAGAGATTTCGAAGTAGTTCAAGATTCAAGCATCAAGAATGACAGAATAGAGAGAAACATAATTAGTCCAAAATCAAGTTTTTGATATGAGACAAAAACAAAATAATCAAATAATTCACTGACCTTGTCTTCCTTTCCTTGATTGTCCTTCTCTTCTACAGCTATTGTCCCAAAGATGAGCTTCATATCTACCGGTCCATCTGTGTCTATTACATCCAAAAAACACATAGCATATTTATATACCAATTTAGTTATATATTGTACTCAAAAAAATGAGAGTAAATTAAAAGTGGAACTCATAAAGACCTTGTAACGCCACGATAGATAGAAGTTCGTTGTCCAAAAGTTTCCAAAGTTCGTCTCGGTGTAGCCTCAACAATGGCTCCTCCACTTGTATTAGTAGTGCTGCTACTATTATCGGCGCTGGTCTCACCTGGCGAAGCTTTCACGGTGGCGGCTACTGCAACATCAGCTCCGGTACTTCCCATGGAAAGAGTGAGAGATTGCAAATTGTGTGCACTCTCTTGAAGCTCAAAATTATTAGGAGTGTTAGAGGCACATGTGACAACTGTAGGTAACAAGCTATTGGTTTGGAAGTAGTAATCAGAGTCGTTGGTTTGATGAATGTCGTTGTAAGGTACGAGGTTGTGGTCGGGTTGATGATTATCCGATTTGTTCACTCCTAAGAAATCAGCCACTTTTGGAATCTCTCCACCTTGGCCGCCTCCACTGTGTGGATTGATCATATTCCATTCTAAGAAAGCATACAATTATAATTAATT
>NC_025687.1:25087691-25144208 GCF_000633955.1 Camelina sativa | reverse complement strand
AAATCTGAAAAAAGTCCAAGACAAAATATAAACATAACCATCTTTAAACATGTGCCTTCGATTTTACATATGTCTAAAAATTTGGACCCTTGGTTTTTTAAAAGCTTATTAACATAACAAATATATGTTTGATAAAAGAAATGCATTAAGGCTTTGAATATGAACATACATATACATAAATGTGTGTGCATATATATATATACCTTGGTTTTGAAAAGGATTGTCCATATTGTCGTTGACCAACCCAAGATTGAAATGAGAGGTTTGTGATGAGTGGATGTGATGGGGCAAAGAAGAGTGAGTCGGTGATAGAGGAAAAGCAAGCCAGTTGTTAGAATTCATTTTCTTTTTTCTTCTTGGAATCAAATCTTTAAATCACAGAGAGATATAATATATGATCTGCAATGATAGGGTGAGAAGAAACAGAAATTGATTAGAGAGACGTATCAAAACTCATAAGATATTAATTAATTAAAGGCAAGAGAATTCAAAGAATCGCAAGTTCAATGAAGGGAAATGATACGATATATGATGAAGAGAGATTACTTGTCAAGGGTTGAGGAGAAGAAGAGATCTAATTTTACTTTCTCCAAGTATGGCTGCAAATAGAATCCTTGCCTTACTCTCTTTCTCTCTCTGTCTCTCTCTCCAAAAACTCTATCTCTCTCTCTCTCTCTCTCTCTCTCTCTCTCTCTCTCTCTCTCTCTCTCTCTCTCTCTCTCTCTCTCTCTCTTCGGTAACTTGAGGGTTTTAAAGAAAGGAGACGAAGATCATTTGTGTTAAAGTCTTTAAAGATAATTTTTTAGGAAGCTAAACAGGTTTAAAGTTAAACCTATTACATGGCTCGCTTTAAATGGCTTTCTTTATATAATCTCATTAAGGAGGGATTGATGTAATTTTATTATCAACCATAAAAAAAGAACAATAAAAAAAAAGAAGCAGGTAAGTAGAATTTTATCAAGTATCATGCACAACCACATTTTATACATAAAATTATACATTGAAGGGTCTTATACAAAATATAAATGTTACGCTTCAATTTTAAACCAAATAATACTACCGTAAAACCTATATAAATTAATAAGATCAGGATCATGATATTTTATTAATTTATAGAGGTTTTAATTTATCGATAAATTTATTAATTTGTCGATAATTAATGAAATGTTAATTTATGAAGAGATATTTCATTTTCATAATTTTGAATATTTTTAATTAATAATAAGATACTTTTTTATAATCTACACTTTCATATAATTTTCTTAATTTATAATTTCAACTATTGTAAAATGGTTGATGTCAATAGTTTAGTAGATTATCTAAGTGAAAATAATAAATGTTTAGAAGTTTAGAGTTTAAAAGAAATTGATTTTACTATGTTTCAGGATGATGTCTAAAACTATATCAAGGTATCTTTAGAACCAATTACACGTAAAGAAGCAATTATCGCGTGAAAGATACTTCATAATTTTTAGATGCAATTTGACAAGACAACACATTTTTTTATGCAATGAGAAATATTTTAGATGGGTTCCAACAAGAATGCAATTTCAAGAATATACAAACACCAATAGACTTATATTTTACTAAATTTATATTTATATATATATATGTTTAGTTTATATCATTATTAATTTATAATATTGATCGGACTATATTTTTATAATGAATTTTAAAAAATATTATTTTATTGAATTGTATTATTTTTTATACAGGCCCAAAAACTTAAAAAATTTATTAATTTATAGAAATTCTACTCTATCGTATCTGTTCGGCAGATCTGAATATGATATTGCAATAAATAGGGACACGAGTGTCGTAAATAAGACAAATCTACGCTTCCAACTGAAAAAGTCCAAACCTAAGTCTCTCACTCTCTCTCTAAGAACCATACAAAATTAAAATCACCCTCTATCTCTCTCTCTCTAAAATCACCCCACTTGGATTATTGGAACTCACGTCCCTCGTTTAATGCGATTAATGACTCCCCAAAGCCCAGCATTCCCACACTCCGCAAATAATCTCTTACTCTCTCACCATTGACCATTCATTCTCTCTCTTTCATCTTTACATATATAGTACATGTTCTTACATATTCATATTATATACATGTTCTTACATATTCATATTATATACATGTGAACGCGCAAGGCTACGTATTCGTATCCGTCTACGTGTACACATACATGCAATCTCATTGAAAATGAGTCAAAGATAATATAAGATAAAACAACAATTGGATCGATCTTCTTAATCTATAGTATATTTGTAGATCCCCGAGTTCACTCATCTCTTCTGCATGTGTGTACGGACATGCAATATTAAATGAGACTGAGTTAATTAGTTAAATATTAACAAAGCACATTTGGAAAGAGTAAAAGCCACTCTTCGTTCAAAATAATTTGAATATGATCGAGTACTAAGAGAAGAATATAAAAAATGTTTTCGAATACCTTAATCGTTATTGTTTAGTTAGAATATACTTACTTTTTTTTCTCCTGTAAAAAGGAAATTATAAATAAATAAAATTGGGGTGGGATTTTGTTTTGGCTTTCCCGAGTTAAAATCTGTTGACCGATTAATTGGATTTCGCACCCGTCAAAGAGAGATATTGTTTAGTGATTTAAAATTAAACAATACTACTAATAAAGATGGCCTAATACTTAAGTGTTAAAGCTATAATTACTTATGTCCTATGCACACTAGAAGCATGTATTGTGCTAGGAGCCAGCTCTTTGTTTAGTCGCATGCCTTTGTGTCATCCATAACACCGTTCCTATTATTGTATGTGGACATAATAATATATCTGAATTTATGTACATTCACCGTAAGATAGAATCAGTCAATATTTAACACTAAACACTTCAACAAGAAAAGAAAACGAGTTCCCATGTGAAGATAATATAGTATTAATTCCTTTGTACAAATTAATTTTAACGTTTTCTTCTCCATATTCTTCATAAGATCAATATCACTTATATATATATTCCAAAATATTACGTAGGTATCGAATAATCCACATTTTTAACTGAACAAAAGAAAAAACTTTCGTAGATCGATGCCTAATTAACTATATAAACTGTACGTATATTATTACTATCATAGTGATCTCAATATTAGGAGGAAATTTTAATTTTTGTCAAGAAAAAAAAAAACTGTTTGATTTGGCACAAGAAGATAACATATCTCTTATTGCTTTTTAGACATACAGATCATAGATAATTACAATGTTTTTATTCTATAAATGCAAACGCACAAACCAACGTTTGAAACAATCACATTATATAAAAAAGGATTTTGACTATGGTTAAGTGAACCATGGGACATTGGTGATATATTTAACAAAAGAAAAGAAGTGAGAAAAGAACAATGTTTGAGAAAAATGATAGCCAGTGTCTATATTTTTATGTGTTTTGATCAAATCAACACTTCTTTCTTTTGAGCAAATGATAAAATCAACAGTAAAACTAATAAAGAACGGACGTACAAACCAATATATGTTCCAAACAATGTAACATTTATAACCGTAGCCGGTTAAGTATATATGATATAAGGTTTTTTCCACTGCCAGAAAAACAAAAGAGGGTTATAACCGTAGCCGGTTAAGTATATATATATAGGTCTATTTCAAAGAAAGTTCTGATTCTATAGTTTATCTTAAACATCTACTTTGAAAGATGTTTTAGTAAACGATGTAACGAAATGTCTATATTATAAATTTTCGATAAATAAATAATTAGTTTCCTTTTTTCGCTTTCTTCCAAACTGAACTTATGCAGAGTTCAGACTGCTGCCTCTGAAATATTTAATGCTCCTAGAATCTAAAGAAGAATAATCAAATAGCAAAATAGTGTAACAGTGATCAACTGATCATATGATTGTATATGTAAGGAAACAGTGATCGTATGATTCACAATATTTTAGAAGTTTTATAACTTTTTTTAAGTAAAACAACAGACAAAGAAAAGGAATCATGCACCTGTTTAAATTGGCTGTTGTCATTTTACGACACTTTCCCGCCAAATTAATGACAATTTTTCCTATATTAAAGATATTAAAAAGGTGAGTTTGACACTTTCACTGAAGAAAGGTAACAAGCCAAAATGCATGTTTAGCACTTCAAAGATCTAATTAAAATTTTAAATTCAACATTAGTAATTATCCTTGACAACTCAAATATCCAAAAACAAATTCTTAATCACGCAGATGATAAAATTGTAAATTGTAAATTGCCCAAGAACATTGACGCTTTCTAGGAAGTTCTTTTGTAGATAATAGATGTCATTTTCTGTAAAGTACTCATCAAAACAAGTTCGGGGATCTTTAAAGCAAAAAACAACATTTTATCCAAAAAGGAACAAAGGTGAGGCGATAGTAGGAATCAGACAAATTAAAGAAGAAACTATAAAATTAATGTGAAAAAAGTTTTATGAGAGAACTAAAGAAATTGAGTGATTACAAAAGATCAAAGCGAGTTCAATATATATGAAAAAACGAAGTCTTCTGGTCGTGTCTGAATAAATTAAAGAAAAAAGCTTACACAGAAATTGGGAAGAATCTAAAGGAATTGAAATGTGTGTCGATAAGAGAGAAGAGAGGGTGCAATTTGCTGACTTTTGCCACCGGCTAACACCGGTCATTTAAGTTTTTTTTTCCGCCATATTTCAGATTTTGCTGCCTTATTCTTGTATTCTATTGTCCACCCTCACGTGTCGATTTATTCGATCAAATATATTCTGTTCCCAATTAGTGGCTTTGCATGCGTTCTACAAAATTGACAAAAGAAATACATAGAGAAATTAATATTGGTAACGAAGATAGATCCGACCGCCCCTATAGTGGATATAAACTATTTTGGAAAAAAAATCGATCTTTATCTTAAACTCACAAAAGGAATTCACACTTTAAACGGAAGCCACCAACACATCACAATATGATTGATTTAAGATCAATTTTCTTTAAAAATATAGATTTCAAACATTACACCTGCAGGTAGATACTTTGAACCAGTTCTACACGTAGTAATTTTACATAAATACACTATATTGGACGCATGCATGCATCTTAAATACATGCATTAAACGATGTGCAAAATTTTATCTCTTATTGTATATACGGTAAAACCTCATAAATTAAGATATATATGGATTTTCGGATAATAAACTGTTAGGAATTAGTGAACAAAGAATGAGACAAAATTCAAAAGAAATTTGGAGGACAAGTAGTGTCAGCTTAAGTGATGACTCACGTTCAGGACCACAAGCTGCAACAATCTGATTTTGCCGCTAAGCCTGTAAAAGCAAAAGCAAAAGCAAAAGAGGAATTCGTCTTATTTACTCCCTGCAAAGAGACTGAGTGATGTCACTACAATAACGCCAAAGAAGAGGCAACTTGTAGAAGCGGCTAGAAGGGGAACTAGGATTATTGAGCAAACGTCTATTTAAGCAAGTGTATGTAAGAGAGAGAGATAAGGTTAAGAAGAGAGAACATAAACAAAGAGTAAACTTGTGTCTTATGTTCTTGGGGAAAGAAAGAGAGACTAGAGAGATTGAATCGAGTGAGCTTGTAAGGGGTTTAGTAGGTGAGAGATCTCTTTGTAGTAAACTCTGTGATTAGTGGATTTTGGGAGTCAGTTCCCGGCCCAGACGTAGCTTCCTCGTTAACGGAAGTGAATTGGGTAAACATTTGTTCGGTGTGCTCTGTTTTTCATTTCTTTTGCTCTATTTTGGTTATGTTGCGTTTTTTTTTAGTTTGTTGAGTGTTTATTCCAAAACAAACCTAGACAAGTTTCTTGAAATCATTGGTTTAAGTTTATTCAAGCTAAAGTAATCGACTTTAGCCTCTGTTTTAGCTTGTCAAATTGGTATCAGAATGTTGGTTGTGTTGTTTGGTGGTTCTGTAAAGTCCGCTCAAGCAGAGGAACCATGTCGTCGGCAAGGATCGAGGTGGAGAATTTTGATGGACGAGGAGACTACACACTGTGGAAGGAGAAGCTGATGGCTCACTTGGATATTTTGGGTCTAACGGTGGCTCTCTCGGAAACACAAGTTTCAGTCTTAGATCTAGAGGAGTCTAAGGGTGACAAAGGTGGAACCAAAAAAAAGGGAAAGAAACAAAGGAGATAGACGAGCTTCTAGAGGAGAAAAGAAGAAAGGCAAGGAGCACCATAGTATTGAGCGTTTCAGATCAAGTACTGAGGAAGATCAAGAAAGAGAAGACTGCAGCTTCTATGATCAAAGCTCTAGACAACTTGTACATGTCTAAAGCTCTTCCTAACCGCATCTATCTGAAGGAGAAGCTCTACGGTTTCAAAATGAACGAAAACATGTCTGTTGAAGGTAATATCGACGAGTTCCGTCATCTTATAGCTGATTTAGAGAATACAGGAGTAATAGTATCAGATGAGGATCATGCTATATTGTTGCTTATGTCGCTTCCTAGGTAGTTTGATCAGTTAAGAGAGACCCTGAAATATAGTACTGGAAGAACTAGGTTAACTCTAGATGAGGTTCTAGCTGCTATATACTCTAAGGAGTTAGAGTTTTGGTCAAATAAAAAGATTATCAAAGGTCAAGTTGAAGTATTGTATGAAAAGGACAAAACTGAGAACATAAAAAGGTCTGAGCAGAAGGAGAAGGGAAACAAGAATAGGTCCCGATCTAAGTCTAAAAGTAGAAAAGGTTGATGGACTTGTGGAGAAGAAGGACATTTCAAAAACGCATGTCCAAACAAAGGCAAGTCGCAAGAAAACAAGAAGGATCAGGGAAACGGCAGCAAAGGAGAAACTGCGATGATGAAAGGAAACACAGCTGATGGTGCAGGGTTTTATGTTTCCGAAGCACTTTATTCTGCAAAAGTAAATTTGGAGAATGAGTGGATCATGGATACAAGATGCAGTTACCACATGACTCACAAGAGAGACTGGTTTGAAAAAATAAGCGAAGATGCTGGAGGATCAGTGAGGATGGGAAACAAAACTAAATCAAATGTCAGAGGTATCGGCAATATCAGGATCAGAAATGAGGATGGATCAACAGTGTTACTCACACATGTGAGGTACATTCCTGATAAGGACAGAAACCTGCTATCTATGGGAACAATGGAAGAGCAAGGATGCAGTTTTGAATCCAAGAACGGGATCCTTAAGATAAAAGAAGAAGATCATACCATTCTGGTGGGAAAGAGGCATGAGAAACTTTATCTTCTTCAAGGAAGACCCAAAACTGGTCAATCTCTTGCGGTTGAGAGGTCACCTGACGATACAGTCTTATGGCACCAGAGATTGGACCACATAAGTCAGAAAAACATGGAAATCTTGGCAAAGAGAGGTTTTCTGGACAAGAAAAGGATTATACCTCTAAAGATGTGTGAAGACTGTATTTACGGAAAAGCAAAGAGAGTCAATTTTGTCTTAGCTACTCACGGTACCAAAGATAAGCTCGACTACGTACATTCAGATTTATGGGGAGCTCCATCAGTGCCACTGTATTTGGGAAAATTTCAGTACTTCATCTCATGCATCGATGACTACTCGAGAAAGACATGGGTTTACTTCCTAAAGCACAAGGACAAGGCATTTGAAAATTTTATCGAATGAAGCACTTTGGTGGAAAATCAAGCAGAGACGAAGATCAAGAACTTAAGGACCGATAACGGTTTAGAATTCTGTAATCACCTATTCAATGAGTTCTGCAAAGAGAGAGGCATAGCGAGACACATAACATGTGCTTACACACCCCAACAGAACGGTGTTGCAGAGAGAATGAATCGCATGATTATGGAGAAAGTAAGAAGCATGTTGAGTGATTCTGGAATGCCTAAGAGATTTTGGGCTGAAGCTACTAACATAGCAGTAATCTTTATCAACAAAACACCCTCGTCTCCATTAAACTTTGAGATCCCTGACAAGAAATGGACAGGTAAATCTCTAGTCTACAGTTATTTAAAGAGTTTCGGATGTGTTACTTTTGTTCATGCGGATGAAGGCAAACTAGTTCCAGAAGGATTGAAAGGGTACAAGGTATGGTTACTAGAAGAAAAGAAAGTTGCAGTAAGTAGAAATGTATTATTTCAAGACAATGCAGTCTACAATGATCTGATGCAGGGAAATTAAAACTCTGAACAAGAAGCATCAAAAGGTTCTCTGGATATTGATCTTGAAGAAACTGGTGATACACGCTTGGGTGGAGATCTCCTGGAAGAAACAGAATCTCTGGGAGATCACTCACCTGTTTAAAACGGTCACCAAACAGATGTGAATGCAGTCCCTGAAGATCATGCACATGATTCACTTGAAAGTTATCATTTGGTTTGCGACAGAGCAAGGAGACACATCACTTCTCCTAGGAGATTTGATTTGGAAGGCTACTTTGGAGAAGAAACGGATGATGAAGATGAACTTAATGGAGAGGCTCTAGTCACCACATTTGATGGAGACAAAACAGAACCTGCAACCTATCAAGCTGCACTAAGAGATGCTGATTGGGAATTATGGAGAAGTGGAATGCTCGAAGAGATGGATTCTTTACTTAAGAATCACACATGGACTGCAGTCATACCGCCTAA
Source organism: Camelina sativa (assembly GCF_000633955.1). Classification (NCBI taxonomy): domain Eukaryota; kingdom Viridiplantae; phylum Streptophyta; class Magnoliopsida; order Brassicales; family Brassicaceae; genus Camelina; species Camelina sativa. The sequence goes on along the minus strand of NC_025687.1, from coordinate 25,135,643 downwards.
AGGACAAAGAATCATTGGTTGCAAGTGGATTTTCACGCGTAGGCCTGGGATTCCTGAAGTTGAGAAGCCGAGATTTAAGGCCAGACTTGTTGCTAAAGGGTATGCACAAAGAGAATGTGTTGATTACACTGAAGTCTTCGCACCAGTGGTAAAACATGTGTCCATAAGGATCTTGTTAGCCATTGTCGTATAAGAAAATTATGAATTGGAACAGTTAGACGTCAAGACTGCATTTCTCCACAGAGAGTTAGAAGAAAATATTTATATGGAGATCCCTGAAGGTTTTGAGATTCAGTTCCAACCAGGACAAGTGTGTCTACTCAATAAGTCACTATATGGACTGAAACAGTCACCAAAAAAGTGGAACCAGAAATTTGACAGTTTCATGACTGAGATTGGTTTTGAGAAGATTGCTAGAGACAACTGCGCTTACATCAAGACCCTTGAGGATGGTTCTAAAATCTACTTGCTCATCTATGTTTATGACATGTTGGTGGCAGCAAAAAAAAAATGAGTGAAATTTCAAGTTTGAAACAGAAACTCAATGAAAGATTTGAGATGAAGGACTTGGGAGCAGCGAAGAAGATACTCGGTATGGAGATCATAAGAGACCGAGAAAGAGGAACATTGAAGCTCTCCCAAGAAGATTATCTGGAAAAAGTGTTGGAACTGTAAAAGATGGAACAAGCGAAGAAGCAAGACACTCCACTTGGAGTTCACCTAAAGATGCAGGCTGCTACTGAAGAGAAACTGCACAAAGACAAGGAGTACATGAAGACATTTCCATACTCTAATGTCGTTGGGAGCATTATGTATGCTATGATCGGAACAAGGGCAGACTTGGCCTATCATGTTGGTGTCATTAGCAGATTTATGAGTAAACCGATCAAAGAACACTAGTTAGGAGTCAAGTGGGTGTTAAGATACATCAGGGGAACACAAAAGATGAAGTTGTGCTATCGAAAAGAGTATGATTTCCTCATTAGAGGTTATTGTGATTCTGATCACGCAGGAGATGTCGATAGAAGAAGGTATATTGGTGGCATGGTCTTCATCCTTGGTGGAAATACTATCGGCTGGAGGTTGCGTTTACAAAAGTGGTGGCTATGTCCTCCACTGAAGCCGAGTACATGTCTTTGAGTGAAGCAGTAAGAGAGGCATTATGGCTTAAAGGTTTGCTGAAGGACTTTGGCTATGATTAGAAGGCCGTTGAGATTTTATGTGACTCTCAAGGCGCCATAGCTCTTTCAAAGAACAATGTGCACCATGAAAGGACGAAGCACATTGACATCAAGTTACACAATATCCGAGATTGCATAGTAGATGGAGTTGTGGAAGTGACAAAGATATCCACGGATGTAAATCTTGCAGATATCTTTACCAAGGTTGTGCCGTTAGCAAGTTTCAAGCAGCATTGAACTTGCTACGTGTGAAGACTGAGTAATCCTACTCAGGAACCGGGAATGGAATCCAAAGACTAATCAAACCAGAATCTCTCTCTCATTAAAGGTAAGTACACTTGACATGTTTTCTTATTGTTGTTCTTGATTCACTAGGTGGAGTTTTGTTAGGAATTAGTGAACAAAGAATGAGACAAAATTCAAAATAAGCTTGGAGGACAAGTAGTGCCAGCTCAAGTGATGACTCACATTCAAGACCACAAGCTGCAACAATCCGATTTTGCCGTCGAGCCTGTAAAAGCAGAGAAACTAGGGTTATTGAGCAAGCATTTATTTAAGCAAGTGTATGTATGAGAGAGAGATAAGGTTAAGAAGAGAGAACATAAACAAAGAGTAAACTTGTGTCTTATGTTCTTGGGGAAACAGAGAGAAACTAGAAAGATTGAATCGAGTGAGCTTGTAAGGGGTTCAGTTGGTGAGAGATCTCTTTGTAATAAACTCTATGACTAATGGATTTCGGGAGTCAGTTTATGTAGCTTCCTCGTTAACGGAAGTGAACTGGGTAAATATTTGTTAGGTGTGCTCTGGTGTTCATTTTCTTTGCTCTGTGTTGGTTATGTTGCAGTGTTTTTGAATTCGTTGAGTGTTTAATTCAAAATAAACCTAGAAAAGTTTCTTGAAATCCTTGGTTCAAGTTTATTCAAGCTAAAGTAATCGACTTTAGCCTCTGTTTTAGCTTGTCTAAAACAGTGAATCAATGTCAAAGCTACGTAAATACGATTATGGAGTGTACACCATTATATTCTTGTTTTCATCCTTTATAATTTCTCAAGTAAAATGAAAATATACAACGTGCCACCATTGATGTACATCTCTATAAATCCGTCATTAGTTTATACATTAGTTAAAATCAAAATTATACATTTTAAAGCAATATCTACTCCTTTATTTTATCTGTAAATATATATACACTCTATATATATATATATCCATATATATATAGATGTATATGTCTTTATGGCATTTTATTTGTATATTAAATATATATGGTCTTAAAAATTAATATTACTTTAAAAAATGCATAGAACATATATAAGATAAAAAAAAATTAAAAACACAATCCTAATCTTCAATATACCCTTAAAGTTACTGTTATAAAGTACTGGAAAAGATAATTAGAAGTTAGTCAATAAGTTAGTACAAAAAAATCTTGGGAAGCTAGCATGATTGGAATACAGAGGTAATTAATCAACTTGGGTGACTGAATAACAAAAAAACACAATAGAAAGTCCATTATTTATGTTTCGTGTTTCTCTTATTTAACCAGAACATATCATACTAGTATAAGATTGTGTCCTTGATGAATTCCATGCTTCAAATCTTGTGCAAAGAAACAAAGTTGATCGAAGCGAAATACTAAACGCACATATTGTTGTTATGCAGTTTTAGTAGGTTTAGGTATTAGAATGCCACTTATTGAAATCGTCGACTTTACTCGAACAAATCGTTAAATTTAATGATGTACATTAAATTCACTCTTTACCATTACATTTACACCAGTACCATACTATCTACATTATATTATTCTCTCTATGCGGTACGTAGCCGGTAAAGAAATTAAATGAATCAATTTCAGCATGTGATGTCTATATTATACATACAGAACGACACAGTAGAAATATACTAAAACTCACTAAATATCACACAAATTCGAAATGAGATCAGGTTTGTTATAAACACTAGGTTAGTACCCGCGCTATACCGCGGGTTGTTTTCATATATATATTTTTTGTATTTTTTGAAATAATATTTGTTTTTATGTTGTTTGGAATCAAATATTATAATGAGAAATTTCTCAAAATGCCACATTTTAAGTTTTTTTCCCAAAAGATACAAAATTGTAAGTTTTTCTTTTAAAAATACCACAACATCTTTTTTCCAAAAATGCCACAACACAAAAAACTGAAATTTTATTATGTAAAATGTATTTTTCTAGGTTTGGTTGACTAATTTAGATTTAAGTTATAGTGTTTAGAGTGTAGGATTTAGTGTTTACGATTTAGGGTTTAGTTTTGAATATAAAACTTTAGTTTAATTTTGTGGTATTTTTGAAAAAAAACTCAATTTAGTGGGTTTTTGGAAAAAAAAACTAAAAGTGGTAATTTTGGAAAAATCATATTTTAGTTGTATTTATGAGAATTGCCCTATTATAATTAATAAAAAAAATTATCATGGTCAATGGTAATTTTTTGTTTTTGTATTTTAGTTATTATTTGTTGCATCATTTTATTTTTTTTGTTATTTTAATCAAACAAATTTTCTTTTCATCTAACTAACTTGGGACTTAAGTACTCAATTTCTTTTTTACAAAATTTAAAGAACAAACAAAAAAAAAGATCAGGAAATACCAGAAAAAAACAACGAACTGAACTCGTAGATAACTTTATTATAAAATCGAATTGTTTTGTTAAACTGAGAAGCTTCTTTCTCTTAACTCTCTCTTTCTTTTGGAGTGAGAGAAAGCTCTGTTTCTTTTCTTTTGTTTTTCCAATTAACATCAGGGATCTTCTGACAGTACGTGTGTTTAAATATTTTTCATAATTTTTGTCAAAAAAATAACGATGGAACAAATTATATATAAAAAAAGAAAACATGGATAAAAAAATCTTGACAATAAAAATCAATCGATTATAGTAGTATGGAATTCAATAACCTATGTCATATTACAGTCAAACAATTATCATATTACCAATAGCCAATAGCCAATAAAGGATGTGTAAGTTTGATAGTTTTTTTTTCTTTTTGAGTTTGATTGTTAGTGTGATAAACATTCAGTAGAACTGTAAAAGTAACTACGTATTCCTTTTATTAACAGTATGAGTTTACACTTTGAGCGCAGAACTAATTCAGGTGTTCCTTCTCCTTGCTAAGTGCCAATATTGAATTTGTGATATATTTTCGATAAGATGATATATTGCTGCAAGAGTCAAGCAGACAATAGTGTGTTAAGAACCTTCTTCTTTCATATTAATATAATTTCAAGTCTTTATGGTGTTTGTTTGTTTGTCAGTTTGCTACTATCATGCTCTTGTTCATATCATCACGTCCAATCAAGCATTAATTAACTTACTTTGTAAGCCTTAGCTTTGCTATTTTTTCAAACATAGTTTTATCTTCTGATACTTCAACCTGTTACTTACTCCTATTTCTTTATATTACCCTTACACTTAACTTGTGGAGATTTATCTTGTACTTTACTCATGGTCTTATGGGCATGAACTATGATCATTGTGGAGATCGCTCCTCTCTATCTTGCAGAGTTTCTAGAAGATTCGGCGAATAACCTCGGACTAAATCACTCTTCTCAAATCCTTGCTCCAGCTTTGCCTCTTCCCTCCACGGAGTCAGCTTGCAACAACTACAAGGTTTATAAACTCTCATTAACAAAGACTTAATTATTGCATTAACAAACAGTTACAACAAATTCAGAAACACTAAAAAGGTATATCACGAGAAAATCTGTAGGTTATTGTAATCTATCACAAACGGTTATTGTAATGTATATTGTTGAAACTCAAAAGGGTTATTGAAGCTAAAGTTGTAGATACACTAAGCTAAAGTTGCAAAGACGTTCCAAATGCTTTAGAGTTTTTAAAAGTCTTGCATTTGTTCTCATCGATCAACAAAAGCTTCACTTCTTCTTTAGACAATCCATCTTTCAAAATCGTACAAGTCTTCTCCAGCAAAGTTCTAGATTCTTTCACACCCAAATAAGTAAACAGAGAGATAATATATCACACTGCTAAAGTCACAACAGAAGTGAAGCCACCAAACTTAAGAAGAAGAAACAAACCACCATGAAAGAGTAAAAACATGAGCAACCTTCAAAGCAAAGACGCGTGAAGGAGAAGAGCAAACAAAACACCGAAGCCGCTTGAAGAGACTTCTTGACTCTTCTCTTCACCAACATTCATAGTAATTTCAAGTTTCAAACACATAGCTTATCTCAAAAATTCATCTCAAATTCACACATTTACAGCTTTGAAATCTTCCACAATCCCTCAAATTAAGAGATAAAATGGATTTTTGTTAAGTGGAAACAAAAAATAGAAGAAAAAAAAGAGTAGAAGAATCATAGTTAGACAGACTAAAACAATCACCGAACGTTTATGCGATCGTCGGAATTGTCAATAATAAGAGTTTTAGTTGAGATGCGCAGAAGATAAACAATTTTGTTAGGTTAAAATTCTGAAATTGATTGATGAAGAGAAGACAATTATGTGTCTACGGTGGCAATTTGTAAATTGATATGTATTATTTGTTTTAATTTAATTGATCAATGATTTTAACTGATGTGTCAATAAGAGCTTCAGAGTTGAGGCTGATATGTCATGATATGGTGAGAAACATTGTAGTTTTATTGTATCGATTGATACTAATTAATGTACAAACTATTCATCCGGTTTACTTCTTGTCACGTAAAAGTGTTAGTTTCCAGACTAGAGTTTTATTATTCCTTCAATTGGTTAGTTTAGTCTCATAAGTTAAACTCTCTAAACAATGTGTCCTCTATGAAAACATAATTTTCAACCAACCAATTAATCGGATTTTTTTTTTTGGATTCGGTCGTGCAATGCAAATAAATATGTTTTGGAATACTTAAAGAAGGACTATCAGCATAAGCAAAGAAAGACCACCGATTGTTAAGTTCAAATCTGTTTCAGATATATCAAGATTTAATTTCAAATAAGTAACTAATCCGATGGTATAAAAGTGGGAGGCCATGATGAAAGTATTATACGTTCACAGTTTATCACGTACGTAGTATTATTTTTTATGACTCCAACATTTTTTAAAAATAGTATACTTAACGAATTTTTTATGTGAATGTAAGTGAATAACACGAAAACCGGTGGAAATTTCTTGGGAGGCAAAAGAGAGAGAGAGAGGTTCACGGGAATCCAAAGAAAAGCTTTGGAGAGTTTCAATGGTGTGTAGTGTGTGGTGGGAGGAATCGCCGGAAAAGTGCTCGTGTCGCCTCGAGATGACCCTCTTTTTCATTTCTTTACAATTAATCAAATTGTATCAGCTTTAGTATCTTTGTTTTTGTTTTTGTTCTTGCGGTCTTGAGAACAATTAATACTAGAGTTTTATAGGGTTTGTCTTTGGAACAAACATGATGTCGCATCATAGTTGCCATATAGACTCTAAAATAACTAATTTGCTTCTACTCTATTTGAATGATCCCAAAACAAAAACAAAAAAATTGACCTATGTTTGCTAATTTGGCGTTTATGTTTGTTTTAAGGTCTTATTGGCTTAATGTGGGTGTGGGATTGTGTAAATTTTTAGATGGCTTTCACTTTAAAATATAAATGGCAATTATGATGATGTTACTATATAAAACTTTACTGGAATGTTTACGAAATGCGCGAACTTGTGGTAGAAACATGTGTCAGAAAAAAATGTTTTGCATTCGAGTGTTTTAGAAAGAAAAAAATGGTATTGGTTACATATTGGAGTTTGGTGTCCCACAATTTTTCGTTTTGTTTCAATGACCAATGACACTACGTTTTGTGTTTAGATTATAATTTTATTGGATCGTTTGCCTGCTTTTTTTTCGAATAAATCAATGGCCCAAACTGTCCACACACTAGAGTTACGCCGTCTAATGGAGTAATGGGCTCACATAAGGTTCATAATTTGAGATTATTTTACATAATTTGTTTTAGCCCAATTTGTTTAATTTGAGATTATTTGTTTGTTTGTAAAGTATCATTCCTGGTGGGATAGTGCTTTGTGCATTAAGTACTTATCATTGGCTACTACACTAAGTTTACTTTACTGAGATTATTTGTTTTAATCATAGATTTTACATATTAGTATCGTTTGTTGAACTATAACCTTATAATATATATATATATATATATATATTTTTAAATCATCCCACTTAAGTTATAAGATTTCTAATTTTTGTTATTGTGAATTTAATTTAGATACTGAAATATTTTAAATTTTATTTGACAATTTTCAATATTAATCATAATATTATGGGTGCATCCAAAACGTAGCTGATTCCAAACATTTTATGGAAAAAAAATTTCTAGTTTCCTTTCCGATTGTTAGCATATCATTTCATGTAGCATATGTCATTCAACGTAAAAACTATTAAAGTAATTAAAAAGTGTGTTAAAACTCTCCATATGGACTAAAATATTTAGCTAATTATTTCTTGTCATATTATGTATAAAACCAAAATGAATCCAATTTCGAATTAGTAGAAACTTTAATTTCACAAGCATCACAATTTAAAATTTTTTATTCGGTTCATTTAATTATATGGGGCATAATAAATTTTATATTGTAGTTTAAAATATTATCATCAATAGCATTTAAACGTTATAAAATATTTAAAATATCAAGAAAACGATTATATGGCAGAACGAGTTTAGATTAACATTAATATAAAAAGTTTAAAACATAATGGTGCTACAATAGGGGTTTAAATTCTCAATTTATAATTTTATCAACATCACCAATATTAGAATAATAGACATGTTAATTAGTATTGTATTTTACAATATTGAAGACTTTATAGTTATCTAAAGACAAAAAAAAATATCAATATCATTAAAAAGACATAACTTTAATATTAAATTACTTGGGTTAAATCTAAAAAAAATATTAGAAATTTAAATTACATAACTTTAATATTAAACTAGAAAAGCTGTAAAAATCTAACATAACTATATTTGCAAAATAAAAATGTCTCGTGGTGACATCATTTCTTTATAACTGATGCAAATCTAAACCATTTGCATCACTTTCAAAATATTGATACAAATATATAAATTTAATTCACTTAATAATTGATGTATTTATTAATTTATATTAAAATAAAAAAATTATATAAATTTTAGATCATGATAAAATTATATGTTAAATTAATATATTAGTTGAACTTAGATTGTTAAAACTTATGTAATTATTTATTCATTTTCTTTCAATTAAATATAATTTTAATTTTAATTTTATATTTTGCGCACAGTCACTTGATTTTAATTTGTATCGATATATATTTATTTTTATTTTTTGATGATATAAATCTTTTTAAAAAAACTGATACTTAAACAAATTAGCAATATAGATCTTTCAAAAACAAATGTAATTTGATAAACACATGTTATTATTATTTGTTTATTAATTTTAACTAATAGGGATACTTTCCAATATTTATATATATTATTTTGTAAAACAAAAAAAAAAGAACAAAATTTAGTGTGAACAAATATTTATTCTAAAACAAGTAAACCGAGGGTGTTAGGGCATCTCCATTGGTCATCCCAAAGAAATCTCTTTAAAAAAAAAAAAAAAAAAAGTAATTGTGTCTTTAGATGTTTAAACAGGATAAATAATATCCAGACCGAGACATTTTACATCCTCGTACCGTTACTTTCTTTCTTTCTCCCTTTGTATTTTTTTATTAGTTTTTAATAAGAAAATTTGGGGAAAGCAACCATAGTAACAATGGTCTTATGTCTATATGATCACTTGAAAGATCGTCCACTACTGTTTTGTTTGTTTGGTTACTTACTAGTGACTAATCAGACACACTAAAACATATTACTGTTCCACACACACTATGTGGGGTTGATTATGAATACGTTCCCATTACAACCTTAGTGTTTCTCACTTTGCTGTCTCCCTTAAATTGTGCCATTAACATATAAATATTTCATCTTAAAAAATAAAGTTTAGGCTATCTTTCATTTTTTTCTCACACTTTTTTGCTAAATGGCTGTAGAAGAAATCATGGCAGAGAAGCGTCATCATGATATCGAATTCTCCTTCTTCTTTTTTTATCTTTTGCCAATAAAATTTATAAAGTATATTCTTTTCTTACTTTGATAATGTGGGTGGAATCAGACGAGGAATGTGATTCATATAATGCCATTATCTCTATTATATTTCTTTAATTTTATGATTTTAACTTTCATTCCGTGACCAAAAAAGCTTTTCTTGTCATACAACTTTTTTTATTACTTTTGGTAGCTTAGATAGAACTTTTTTGAAATGTCTTTTTGGAATTTGGAAAATTCACTTTTGAAATTTTGAATCTTTCTTGAATGAAAGTTACAACTCAATAACACTTTATCGTGGTGAAGAGTAATAGCTTGCTTTATGTGTTTTTGCAGTGAGATCGTTATCTAGAAATCAAAGTCCAACGCATATAAATGCATATGAGGAAAAAGACTATACATACTAGAAGACTTGGATCGAGACTGCTAGAAAAACAATTTCTCAGTTCACATATATTATCACACTTCGAAAATCATATAATGACAACCACTGACCCGTAAATCAATATATATTTTAACACACATCTAATCTAAAAGAAAGAAAGAAAAAATACTTTGGGTTGTGGGGATAATAATGCTTCATCATAAGAGAGAACCGTAGTGGCAAAGGCAGAAGAATGTGCCCTAAAGTTATAACTCTTTTACAATTTATATTAACCTCTCTCAATTATTTCAAAAGCATATCATTAGTATTTGTATGGTACGTACGGTGACACCCCACGTGCCCCGACGCTCACTTTCTCTAACATAGTACATATATAATAAAACGAAAGCGATTACTAAACGAGAACAACTTGTGAAAATAAATTTAGAAAGACAATAATAATTAAGAAGAAATGTTAACTATGATAAGAACAAGAACAAGAGAATCTTGCGTGTCTCGTGGACTTAATTGGTCGATTAATCTGATGTACGGGAGGTGGCAATCTTGGGTCATAGGAAGTAGGTCTGGGTATTCGGGTATCCGATCGGATTTGGGTTCAGATGTTCGGGTTTTTGGATTTTCGGATGTAGAGATATAAAACCCGATCGGGTAATTTCTAATATCGGGTCGGATTCGGATCGGTGTCTTCGAGTTCGGGTAATTTTGGGTTACCTAAAGTCATAAAAAAAATATATATACTTTCTATCTTCTTCTTCTTGTCTCCTTCTTCATCCCTCTTTTTCAACAAAAAAAAACCCTATATTTGTTTATCCATGACCACTACTTCAAAAATTAAATCCTTCAAATTCTCTACCAAATCTAATATTTATAGCAAATTATATGATATGATTCATATTTATCTTCCAACCTCACTCACTCTTCAAACCCCACAAACTATATTTTTTTTTTTGTAGATTTGCTTGTCATGTTTCTACTAAAATTAATCTGGGTAATAAAAAAAATAAAACAATTATGGGTTCTGTTGATTGAGAAAGAAAAAAATAAATCAATTTTAGAATACATAATTATATATATATATATAAATAATTAACGTTTTCATACTATGACATAAAACTAAGGTGGCAAAATGGTTTATGATAAACTTGTAAATGCCCAATGTTCAAGAAAGCGCTAGGCGTTAACTAGGCGTTGATCCAACGCTTAGCGCCTAGAACGCCTAATCGGAATCTAGGCGATTTTAGGCGGTTTAGGCGTTTACACTATAAACTAATATATATATGATATTATATACATAATTATACAAAATATGTATAAGAATAATAAAAATATTAAATCAAAAACAAAACAATAGATAAAAATATTATTTTAATTCATTTTAATTAACATATTAAACATTTATAATTATGCTTATAGAAATAAACCTTATAAATTTTAAATTTGTGCAATTAAAATTTTAAAAATACACTAAAATGATAATACTATAATTTTAGGCGGTCAAAGCGGTCGTCTAGGCGTTGCTATAGCGCATAGCGCCTAGACAGGGCGGAAGCGGATGTCTAGAAAGCTTTTTCGAACACTGTGAATGCCTAAGGTACTGGGTTCAAACCCACTTAGATGCATTTTTGTATTTATTTCGGGTTAGTTCGGATATCCGATCGGGTTCGGGTAATCCGATCGGGTATTTAGTACTATCCGAATCCGAACCGAACTGCCTATTTTGGGTTGGGTTCGGGTTTCGGATTCGGTTAAAATGCCCAGGCCTACTAGGAAGTTTCCATATTCTAATTTCTTTTGTTTTCTTTAGATCTCTTTGAGTCTTAGGGGGGTGTATTGAAACAATGATTTTGGAGGATTTGATAGGATTTAGAAAATTTGGAATTTTGATAGATTTTAGGGGAGTTGATATGATTTATGATAAAATTCTTTCAAATCCTACCTAAAACCATGAGATTTGTATTTTTGTATTTTTAACTAAACAAATCCTCCAAAATCCTCCAAAATCGTCTAGAATCCCTAAAACTTATTAAAATCCAAATCCACAAGCTGTTTTGAATAACAGTAGATTTCAAAGTAGATTTTTAAATCATCAGTTGAATAACCGTGGATTTCATGAGACTTTTTAAAATCCATGATTGAATAACATAGGATTTGTAACTTTTACACAAATCACTTAAAACGTGTTAAGTTAAATACACCCCCTTAGGTCTTAACCCTTTTTCTTGTTCTAGATTTTAAGATCTTTAGTTAGATATGGATGGATCCAAGATACACAACTGAACTCTAGATCTACGTATGATAAATATATCGTTTGCTCTTGTAAATTTAAATTTGAGTTGGTTAAATATCATTTTCTCCATAATATTATATGATAAATATCGTTTGTTTCACACTTATTAAAAAATCAATTAAAATTATTATATTACTCCTCATCAATATACTCTTAAGTTATTTTCATTGATTAATCCATAATATAATAGAAATAAAGTTCAAAAGAAAATTATAAAATATCTGCGTTGTAGACAATACATATTATAGCCTTAAAAAGAAAAGTACACAACAAAATTGAAGTTTATAGAAACACTTAATATAAATCTGAAAGAGTATAGTATAACATTTGACCATATCTATTTGATGTTGTAAAGTTCAAAAATCTGATGGACTTGAAGTAGCTAGTCATAATATAATATTTGACCATATCTATTTTATTTGTCATAAAAAATGTAAAAACTAATGGAATCTTAATTTTTTCAAAATACTTTGTTTTTTTAGATGACAAGAATATTATCATTGAATATATGGGCCCCGATATTTCGTCAAGTAACAAACACTAACTTCTCAATTTATTGTTTCAATAAATTTAAGTGTTAAAGTGATATATAGTTATATACACACACGCACTTAAAAACTTGTTGGCCAATTATTGGTTGGTTCTTAACTTCGTATCACCTTCCGGCTAACTAATTTAATCATCTTTGTTCAGGTCTTTGTGTGTATGGTTGGCTAGTAGACAATCTTTGTTCTTCTTTTGATATAAAACTTAATGGCGAAAAATCCTTCAACAATAAAAGCCTTAACTTTTCACTTATAAACTTGAAATTATAGTTAAATGCTATATCATGTTAATTAAGTAAGTACCGGATCTACCACTATCAACGATCGCAAAAGCTTTACTAAATATGATATCATATAAAAGTATTGGTTAGATTAGTTAGGTTAGGTCTATACTATATCTAACTAGTAATTAATAGTAGATATCACCGATAGGAAATCACATGTAAGAAAAAAAGTTACATCCATGATCCATCAACATATATATAACAATTGCAGCTAGAGGTTAACACACTTTTGTAGATTTACAAAGAAACGATACAGCTTTACATATAAATGAAGGTGGTTGCGACTTGCGACTGTCCAGTTTGGCTTGTCGACACATTGCCCTCTATTGCCATTAATCATTATGATACCGCACGTGTTCCATATAAGTCACATTCATTTGAATTTGTATAGTGTTGTTATATGATGATAAACGAAATACATAAAATGAAAATTAATTAAATTATTATAACATTTATGGGGAAAAAACTTTCAATACTAGAAATAGAAATGATAATATCACTATAGGAACATTTTGCAGTTCACAAACTATAACTCAATTGAATTGTTTGTATAATTTGTAGGTGCTAATACACATTTTCTTGGGACAATATATGCTAATTTTATCATATCATCATTTATAGCCATTACAAATTAAAAAAAAAAATCTGAATAATCTTTATTGTATCCATCATACCAACGATCCAGCAAGTTGCTCCCATGATATTATGCCTTCTTCTTGGTGTGATTAAGTGTTGGAACGTTGGTTTGGTTTGCATCCCAATAATAATAAACAATAAGCATATAGATCCATAAATCCAAATTATCCAATAAAACTTTGTTCTGAGTGTCATAAATTACTTACACAACCCTCCTTAAAAGATCATTCCAAACTTTATACTAATACATAACACTATCATATTTATAAATTAGAGTAGTATATATCTCTCTATTTGATTTACCACATTCTAAAAAATATTGCACGAACATCAATCTCATTATTTGCATAGTGATAAAGATAAGGTATTTTAAAAAGCAAAACAATCGTATACCCTCTCTAGTCTCTATATATAAATGGGACACACGGGGAGACATAAACGTAACGTTTCAGACCCACTCGTCTCCTTCCTTTTATTATCTCTCTCTATCTCGTCTTGCAATGGAGACACGACCATCTTCTTCATCGTCGTCTCTTTCACCGGCGACGAATCTTGATCTCGACAGACTCAAAGCTCTTAAACTCCTCGGAAAAGGCGCAACCGGAACAGTCTTCCTAGTCCACGACTCTGTTTCCGACTCCTCTGTTTCTTCACCATTCGCACTTAAACTCGTCGACAAATCCTCCTCCTCCTCTTCTCTCCGCCGTGCACGTTGGGAAATCCAGATCCTCCGACGTCTCTCCGTTGACAAAAACACAAACCCATTTCTCCCAAAACTCTTAGACTCCTCTGAATCCCCTGACTTCATCGCATGGGCTTTGCCTTACTGCTCCGGTGGCGATTTAAACGTCCTCCGTCAACGTCAAAACGACGGCGGTTTCAGCTCCTCCGTTATTAAATTCTACTTAGCTGAGATCGTCTGTGCGCTTGACCACCTTCATACAATGGGCATCGCTTACAGAGACTTGAAACCTGAGAACATACTCCTTCAAGAATCGGGTCACGTCACGTTAACCGACTTTGATCTCTCTTGTAGTCTCACTAAACCCACCCGACCCGAATTCTATCTATCCGACCCGGAACCGGATCCGAGTTATAAGAGAAGTCTGAGTTTGTTCCGGCAGAAGAAGAGGAAGAAGAAGACGAAATCAGCTAGGGTTAACCCGATAACACGCCGGGGACTGAGTTTTTCCGGCGGAGAAAGATCGAATTCGTTCGTTGGAACCGATGAGTATATCTCCCCGGAGGTGATCCGCGGCGACGGACACGACTTCGCCGTCGACTGGTGTGCGCTCGGAGTTTTAACGTACGAGATGATGTATGGCGAGACACCGTTCAAAGGAAGGTGCAAGAAGGAAACTTTTCGTAACGTGTTGATGAAGGAACCCGAACTCGCAGGAAAACCGTCGGATTTAACCGATCTGATACGTCGGTTGCTGGTTAAAGATCCGATGAAACGGTTAGGTTACCGGCGAGGCGCGGCGGAGATAAAGGAGCATGCTTTTTTTATAGGAGTGAGGTGGGATTTGTTAACGGAGGTGTTGAGACCACCGTTTATTCCGTTAAGAGATGACGGAGGAGAATTGACGGGAAAAGTAACGGCAGAAAGTGGGTTAGGTGTAAAGGAATGTTTCGAGAAACTGAGAACGCCGCCGCCGTTACCGTTAACGCACGAGTGCTCTGAAAACAATCCCTTTGTTGATTTCTGATCCACGCGTGCGAGAATCTAACACACGTTTAATACTTTTTTTTTTGTTTTAATAGCAGTTTCTGATTTTGATGTGTATAAAAAAATAATTTGTTAGAACTAGAATCATGAAAATATAAAAAGTGATGATATAGTATATAAAAAATTATCCGTAATAAAGAAATCAATAATCCAAATAACTTAAGGGGAAAGAAAATAGAAAAGGACTGTGGAACATAACCCACACTGTGTAATTGTTTCGTAAAGAATGGTAGTTGATAATTACTACGTACTATGTTTAAACGATCCATAACGAATGTGATTTTATGTTGTTTCAAAAGGACAGTGGTGAGAATACGTACTCCTTGTAGGTGGTACTAATGATTGGGAAAAAAGTAGCAAAAATAAAAGATGAAAGAACTAAGAAGTAAAATAAAAGCGACACAATTAAGCAATTGGTTTCTAAGTCGTCAACAACAACATTGATGGGAAATATATTTTCGATGATATATAAAGTTGCTGACTTACATATATGTTCATCTAATAGTAATCAATATCTAAGAAAATATATTTGTTGTTTTTTCTTTTTAATGAAGAGAAGATAGAAATTTTTAGAAATGTGAGAATGTAGTAAAAGTTGTTCACGAGCTGAAGTTTATTTAGATTAGTAATAAGACAATAGTTTGGAGATTCACATGGTTGTTTCCGATCCCGTGACTCCATATATTTTTGATTTGGACGGTTTTTTGAATATGTGAATTTGTTACACTCGTCTATGAAAAATGATAAAACGATATTTTGGAGCTGTTATATATGATAGATAATTGGTGTAATTGATTGAAAATGTTTCATAACGACGGCTTTCTATACAATTCTTATTATTATTATTTTTAACTTTTCTATATAAGCCGTACATAATTTTAGTAAATCCCAAATTGTTAATCGTAAATTTCATCGTTTTCCCCATTACATCATTCGTATAAGATGTTTAAATGATTTTTTTTTTTTTTTTTTTGTCATCAGATAGAAACTAAATAACAATTGTTTGAGAAGTGTTAGAAACAAAAACAAAAACAAGAAAAAACATAATCAACTAGAACGCCTCGTCTCTCACTTGATCATGAAGCCAAGAAGGCCTTCCAAGTGAAAGGTAAGACTGAAACCGACCATTTCTTGTAACACTTGATGTAATCACCATTGCGACCTTATTGGCAGTGCTCGCAGCTGAGTAACATCTCCACGCAGGAAATTTAGACAGAGTCAGGTGAATCTCATTCAAAACCAGATGAAATCGTGGCCTATCTGTGGGGTTATTAACATCCTCGATGACCATAGCATTATCCATTACAAACTCCACTTTAGGCACCTGTAGAATCAAAACCGCTTCTATTGCCCACAGAAAAGCCCTTAAAGCCGCATGAAACCGTGAATCAGAGGCAGTAAGAGCATGCCTAGTGTGGTATAAAACTTGGCCTTGATAATCTCTCACTATCCACGCACCCCAGACAAACAGGAATTATTACGCCACGACGAGCCCACATTGCACTTAACAAATCCCATCGGGGGCTTACACCATTTAACCTCCAGTTTACCTTGTTGTATACGCCTAGGAGGATCTGCATATGATGGCAAGGACTGTACCGCGTGCCATTGAGAAGAATTGTCCTGAGCCGTCATAACTAGTTTCCGTAAATCACCATGCTTCCCTTGGAACACCAACGTATTGCGATGCTTCCAAATCCCCCAGAGCAACCAAGATATAACAAGACACACCTCTTCTGGAGTCTCGTTATCTTGAATAACAGACCACAAGTGTTCCCAATTTTGATCAACATCATCATGAGAAAAGCCTCCCCTAGGAGGAGGTATATTAGCCAGAGCAAAAACCTGTCTAGCGACAGGACAGACAAAGAGCATATGGCATATTGTTTCTGTCTGAAATCCACAGCTTTGGCATCGTAAGTCCCCTCCACATCCACATGATGCTAGTCGATCAGTGACAGCTAAAGCACTTGAAAGCATTCGCCACAAGAAGGATTTCTATTTTGGGGTCGTCTTTACCTTCCAAACATTCGCCTTAAGCTCATTTAGCTTAACCAAACCATCATCACGGGGTTCATATAGGACTGGCAATGTTTGCTTCAATTAATGCCCGCTCTAGACAGAATAAGAGCTAGACTTGGTATATGGCCAGATATAGCGGTCTCTACTTCCAACCTTTAGAGGCATTGCCAAGATTTGGCTGGCATCTGCCGGAGGGAAAATATGTTGAACTTTCTCCCTGTCCCATTGAGACTGATCAGGCTCCCGAAGTTCTGACACCCTTAGATTAACTTGAAAGACCATTTGAAACCTATAAGGAGCTCGGGGATGCTGATCAAAAATCCACTTGTCCAACCAAACCAATGTATCACATCCATCACCAATGGTCTTCAATAATCCTTGTTTGAGCAATTCACCACCATTTATTATACTCCTCCATGCATACGAAGGTCTTGAGCCTTTACCATAATCCAGGATCAACGATTTACGGAAATACTGGCTTTTATAGAATCTTGCAAGCAAAGATTCCGGTTTATTCAAAATTCGCCAGGCTTGCTTGGCTAGCAGTGCCTGATTAAAATCACCAAGATCCTTAAACCCTAGTCCACCTTATGACTTGGATTTGCACATGTTCTTCCACGCCACCCAAGTAATCTTACGCTTCCCCTGATAGTTGCTCCACCATAATTCACACATAGCACTAGTAAGCTTCCTGCAGAGGTTCTTACTCAAACGAAAACAAGACATGGCATAAACCGGGAGTGTCATCGCCACTACCTTCAGAAGGACCTCCTTACCACCCAGAGACAATGATTTAGCAAACCACCCTTGAAGCCGTTTCTGCAGTTTATCACGAATAAAACCCAACAGAGCTTGCTTAGATCCACTGAAGCATTCCGGGAGTCCTAGATATGAACCTGAGCCACCTTCCTCAAATATATTTAAAGTTTCCTTAACCATTTGTTTCACCTCCTCCGTTGTTTTCTTCCCAAATGTTACAGCCGATTTAGAGAAATTAATTAACTGACCAGACGCATTCCCATACATATGAAGGCAATGAATAATCTCCTCACACTCCTCCTTTGTGGCTCGACTAATGAGTAGGCTGTCGTCACCAAATAACAGATGTTGCACCACAGAACATGAGTTATTAAAACTGAAACCTGTTAAGCGATTTTGCAGCTGACTTCTCTGCATAACATGAACCAGGGCCTCAACACATAAAATGAAAAGAAAAGGAGAGAGGAGATCTCCTTGTCTTATTCCTCTTCCCGGTTTAATGAAACCATAATCACTGTCATTAATGAGAACCGAGAAAGTCACAGAACGTACACACACCATGATCCACTGTACCCATTGGCTATGAAAACCCATCTTGCAGAAGAGATGCTCCAGAAAGTCCCACTCCACTCTATCATAAGCCTTGGACATATCAGTCTTGATTGCAATAAAACTCTCATTGAACTTTGCATTAGTCTGGAGAGCATGAACAATCTCGTGAGCAATCAAGATGTTGTCTGATATTAAACGGCCGGCTACAAAAGCACCCTGAGTTTCAGAGACCAGAGCCGGTAAGCACCTTTTTAAGCGTGTACACAAGACCTTAGAGACGATCTTGTAAAGAACAGAGCATAAACTAATTGGTCGCATGTCAGACATATTGTTGGCATTCGGCTTCTTAGGAATCAGACACAGTTGAGTATGATTCCAATCTTGTGGGAACGTACCAGAGCTAAAGAACTCTTGTACCTCCGTGATAATGTCCGGACCAACAGTAGACCAATATCGTCGAAAGAATGCACCAGTCCAACCATCTGCACCAGGGGCCCTGTCCCCTTTAATGTTAAAAGCTGCTTGTTTGATTTCTTGTCCCATGACTGGGGCAATCAAGAGAGTATTCATATCTTCTGTCACTCTCATCTCCATTCCCTCTAGCAAATTGTCAAAGCCAGTCGGGTTTGAGGATTGAAAGAGCTCAGAGAAATATTCCACCGCCACATTACCTTTAGAACCCTCCTCAAAGCATTCATTGCCATTCTTATCAACTAGAGATATCAAACGGTTTTTCAAGCGTTTGTATTTAACACTGCCATGGAAATAGGCAGTATTCTTATCGCCTGCTTGAAGCCAAGATTCTCTGCTTCTGAGTCTCCAATAAACTTCCTCTTCTCGAAAGGCCATTGTTAACCCCCCCACTTGATCTGACGAAGCTTTTGGTAGTTAGGGAACAACTTTGTTGACTCCGCTTCCAAATCTCTTCGAAGTAGTTGGATCTGCTGTGAAGAATTCGTCGGGTTCCTACGTTTCCACCATGATAAGGCACGTCTACAAGTAGACAAACACTCAGTAACACATCTTCTGGAACCACTCTCCCCCCCTCTCTCCAATGCTCTTTGATAATACTCTCCGTCTCCGGCTTATTGATCCAGCGTTTATCAAAGATAAACCTCCCTTTATATCTAGTGTCATCCTCAACCAATCTAGTTATTATAGGTCTATGGTCCGAGCCTAGGAGATCCAAATATTATGTGTTCACTCGAGGGAACAGAGTGAACCACTCACTGTTACCAAACCTTCTATCCAGCCGACACTGGACCCAAACTTGATCTCTTCTACCACCCCATGACAAGAGATTCCCAAAAGACGGTATCTCTTTAATTCTGCAACTCCTTGCCATTGTACGGAATGGGTAGAAAGAGCGCTTTGGTCTCCTCGGACCTCCCAACTTTTTAGAGTTATCCATAATCTCATTAAAATCACCAGTAAGCAACCAAGGCTCATCTCGTTGAATACCAATCCTTGTTAATCTCTCCCATACCTCCTGTCTTAAATGGCGAGCTGGGTCTCCATATACGAATGTAATGAAAAAGGTAAGATTCTCTTTGGTGATTTTAGTATCAATCATTTTTGAGTCAGAATGCACTATCTCCACCACATACAGGTCTTTCCAGAATAGAGCTAAACCTCCACTCAGTCCATTCGGATCGACGATATGTACTTGTTCATACCCCAACAATTCCTTAACACCTAACACGTGATCACTGGAGTTTTTAGTCTCCAGGAGGAACACAAAATCAGAAAAATGCTCACAACGCATTTCCTTCAGACGTCGAACTGCCGAGGTGCTCCCCAATCCTTGGCAGTTCCAACTCGTTACACTCATTGAAAAATTGGGTGGTTTCTGGAAAACCACCAAACCACCTTGTTGAGCATGCGAGTTTAAAGTCTCCACACCATCCCCATGACCAACACTAGCAACTAGATCCTCACTTGTTACTGGTATCCCCTCAATATTTGGAGACACATCTCGCTTCAGAACCTTAGGAAGGAACTCACGATCACCCTCTGCTTTTCTTTTAGTAACTAAATTCCCATGTTCCTCCACATCTGTCTCCTCCAAGACCAAACCTTGATTTTTCTGGACCCCTTTATTACCATTTTTGGCTTTTCTCTTCCAAGAACCGACCTTCGTTGAAGCTTGGTTCCTCCCTTGTGTCATATTTGCTCCAATGTGCTCAGTAACACCTGTGCAGAAACCATTCGCCGCCGCTACTTCCAGAGCATATCCATCTTGTCCTGCCATCAAAGACTGTTTCTCACCAGACTCATTCGCAACACATTCTTGTCGACCAGTCTGTTGTTCTCCACAGAGCGTATTCTGGTGACTCCAGTTTGTGACTGAGTTATTGATGGCAGGAGTATCAGTGCTGTCTTTCTGAGCATACTCAAAAACAGGGCCTTTCCCTTTGTGCAAATTTGCAGTAAGAACAGGAGGAGGTTCAAGCCGCAACATAGAATTATGTGCTCGTGTATCCTTAGCAATGGACTCCAAAGTCATGCGCAACATCTGCTCTCGCTGTCCAGTAAGTCCGGATCCCCCAAATAGAGATATTTCCTCATCTCTGCTAGGACATCTGGAACCACCACATTCGATTTCGGGGGAAACCCCGGTGGTATTAATTGGGAAAGAAGAGGGAGTATTGTACCCGCTAGGTCAGTGGGAAACCTGTTATCCCTCGTCGAACTTCGGGCATTTGTTCCCGCAGCTGTAGTCTGATTAGAACGATTCACCTTCTCTAAAGAATCCTTTCGGAGGAACGAAAATGCTGCTTCTCATGGGTTAAACGATAGCAGTGAAAGCAACTCTTCCAAACTCTTTCATATTCAATACCAACAGTACCTAAGATACCTTTAGGAAGCTGGATAGATTTAACTTTGACACAAGGGGTTGGATACATCAAAGATTATCTTCACACGTACAAAAGCGTTGTACTGGGATCTCTCTGGGTCAAAGGCAATTTCCTTGACTTGCCCTATTCTGCCAGCAATAGTATCAATGGTTTTCACAGAGAGGAAGTTAGGCGGGATGTTACTTATCCTTATCCACACCGGAAAGGTAGACAAGAAGGAAGCTGGTGGAGTTTCAGTGCAACGTGCCAAAATCATACCCCATTCATCAAAGGTCCATAAGCCAGTCTTCACAACTCTCTCCAAATCACTTTCCAATTGGAAGATAAACTGAAAGGTGTCTCTGGATAGAGCTATGCCCCGCACTCTTTCATACACACCCCACACTCTACGCATCTTCATAATCATCTTCCCCATGTTCTGACACGCTGGATTCAACAGACGTCCCAAAACACTCAACCTACATTCCACCGCAGACCCAAAGTCGCCCTCCTCCGTGAGAACGATAGGACTCTCATCCACAATTGATATTGTCTCCAAAGCCTTACCCAGAATCGCCTCCATCAGCAAAAGAAAAATACCCAGATCTGTTCCCAAAACCCTTGCTCGGATATCAGCGAATAGCAAAAGCGGCGGAGAAACCATAAGGGCGAACAAATTTGAATTTGGAAGGTGAACATTTTGGTAATATTCGTGGAATATCCATAGAAAAGGGAAGATTTTGTGAATTTTGTGATATCCCGAAAAATCCTCGATACGATTAAGCAATATTCCGGCACAAAGATTTGTTTTCCGGCTAGATAACCCACCGACGCAGGGGTAAGGAAAGACTCTGGACGAAAAAGAGAATCCTGAGCTCATTTTTTATATTAGCAATCTGTAAGTTTAATACTAGATGCTTAAATGATCTCATCGGAGGAAAACTTGATACGTCGATGTGTGGCTACAATCTGGCTACAATGGATCAATCAATATTCCTCCTACTTTTTTTATATAGAGATATAGGTTGACAATATAGTATGTTGAAATATGGGCGAAAAGGTTTGGGTGCATATGAGCAAGTCACGGGTAAGATGAAATCTTGGCAATATTAAGAACAAACCTACAAGCTAAAAACCTTTATAAGGTTTTGTTTCAAATATGGTTGTCCTTCAATAAGTTGTTCGGCCAAATATGAATTCACAAGTGAGATACACTCCCACACCCAGACACACACACATGTACGAGGCTACGAGCTAGATTCTCTTTATGTGAAACAAAAAAACGAATTTTATAAACATATTATATCATTTGAAGATTACAAAAGAAAAAAAAATTATGATGACTGTTATTTTAGATAATTAGAGGTTAGTCAGGAAAGTTTGTTGTATTCTTCAGAAGATTAATTGGTCGACACTCAACAAGGATTGATTAGATTAATTCAACCCTCTTTTTTAGGGGCTCACTTGATTTTTTAGATTTTAGAGTGACACATCCACCATTGACTCACTTGATCATACTTTTTTAGTAGTGAGATGATAAAAAGGAAGGAGAGAGTAGGGGACAAAGACTATGACATTTACAAAAATGACAAAACTAATATTTGATTTTGAAAAGAAGAAAAATAAAACAGAAGAAATAGTAATACAAAACTATAGGAAGCAAAAGAAAAGACAAAAGGATTTAATGCTTAGAAAACCACGTCACGTGTTGTGTATCCTGCCAAACCCATCAGCAGCCCAACCCCCAAATGGAGCTAGTAAGAGTACCTCCATCAAAGGTTGTAATGAAATTATTTTAAAACATATTTTATTCTTAATTTTGAATAAAAATGAAATTAAGAACTTCTTAAGAAACTTTAACATTTCATAGGTCCATTGAAGGTTGTTAAATTTGAGGTTCTTAAAAATATTTTTCTTTGTAATTGTAAATTATTATTGTATTTTGTTAAAATTTATAAGACTTGTATACTTTTAAAAACTTAAAAATATTGCATTCAATAAAAGTTTAAACAAACATGACATAAAGCATATTAAAAATAGATTACAAAATGATTAATTTTAATTTTGAAAAGTTATGTTCATCTGTACCAGTTTCAGGATTTCCATTTCCTAGAGACATAGCAAGTCCATCAAACTCTTTCAGCTTCTTCATCAGTCCATTGTCTGTGTTCCCTGTAGATTTAGTAGGAGTGTCGATGCTCAACTGCGTCCCCGACTGCCATTTAAAACGACCCTTATTAAACAACGAACAAAACCATTTCTCAAACCATTTCTAAATTTTAAACAAACTTCAAAGTTCAAAATGATTACATTTCATAAAGGGAACAAGATAAGGGAAGATATAAATCACAGTGTCTTGACGATGTCCAAAGACGTATGGATGTAGAAAAGTTACCTCCACCGATATGCCTTAAATTAATCAACACTTCAACACTTCCTCACATAGTCTCTCTGTGTAAATCATATAAAACTAAACAAGATAACAAACTTATCAAAAAACCAGATTCTTATTTTAAACCAAAACAATGTTTTACGACAGAGAGATTATGTTAACAAAAACCAATCACTTAACACCAAAGTAAAGATATCACATTTATAGATCATAGATAATTTACTTGATTGGCAGTTGTGTCAACCACAAGCTTCTTCAGTTCTTTGTCTAGACCGAGCCACTGTTTCAATCAACAGATACAAGAAAATCAATGATCATGGGTAGAAGTGTAACCGATTAAGAGACCCAACAAACCCTCTAATCCAGCTAGTGTAACCGATTAAACTTTATTGACATTGAGAAAAAACCTTCATCCCAATTTCACACTCTATTTATCAGTTACTTCAATTCCTAATATCTTAGGCTCAATTCAATGGATCATGTGGCTGTAACTTGCAAAATAACCTATTTCATCTAACAATAACCCCATCCAAACACGATCCAACACAAACAAATCCATCAAACCCATCAAAACTGAAATCAGGAAAAAAAAAAGTCAGACACACCTCCGCCGTTGAATTTGATAACCCTCTGTAACTTAACACAGTAGAAGCATCACCCTTGTTCACAGATTTCTCAAGCATAAACTTCAGGCCGTTTCCTTCTCAGACTTCCTCCTCCGCTTCAAAAAAGTTTGTCACTGCGGAAAAAGACGAGAGAGATCAGAATGAGATAGGGTAATTATTTTTTTCTTATGTTAAAAAATATAGCCAACAATATGCTGACACGTCGTTGGTTCTAAAGGATGCTAAGGGCTTCTCCATGAATGGATCTTAATATAAGTTTCTTACAATGAAAATTATCCTATTATTATTATTTAATTTGATGAGTTTCTTAGATAGTGTAATAATTTTCTCCAAAGTTTCTAAAACCTCTTATCTAAGAAACTTTAAATCATATTTAAAAAACTTAAACAATTTTATATTAATAATTTTTCTCTCTCTACTCTAAAAAATTTATGTTAAGATACTTTAATGGAGATGACCTAAAATCACTTATCTAAGCGCAGTGCTAAGTGTATTGGCAGTTTTGATTTTTTTTTTTCTTTTTTTTTGAGCTAAGATACTCATAAGATATCTTTTAAGGATCTTCGATGGAGATGACCTAAGGAATTGAAAATTATTAGTATTGTTGTGACTATTGTCTTTGAAATAATTTTATTTCATTAGTTAAAAACTTGTTAGTTTTTTGATATCAAACTTTGATAACGATTACACAACGAACACACCACATGCTTCTTTTTCTTCTTCTTTTTGTTGTACGTTACATGTATTATAATTACGATTTGGTGCTTCATGCCCCATTTCAAGATTTGATTAACCATAAACATCATCGTTGATAACAAAAGCCAATACAGTGATTTAAAAAGAGTAAATACAAAAAATACATTTGCAGAGAAAACAGTCGAACTCGAGACTGATCTCTCCACAGCAATTTTCTCGAATTGTTCAGAGGAAATTTCTGTGAAGCAGAGAGGTTCCAATGGGCAAACCTGTAATGCACACACACTATGAGATGCTCCTTACGTACTGGTCAAGTGCAGTGTTGAACAACTCCGACCTTAAAATAACCAATGAAACATAGTCAGGGTTTAATCAATGCAATAAGATATTATGATCGGAAGTATCGTCAAGATGCAACAGTGTGTGAAGATTACTTGATTGGAGATCCTGGGCTGTATATAGGATTTTTTACGACATATTCGACATATAAACTGTAGATGTACTTCAAGGATTCGCGTAAATCTCCAGTCTTTGGATGAGTTACTAAGATGATCTGCAAAATAATCGAAACATGTTGTGGTTTAAGCAAATGGATGTTTATTTAGTATTGTGGTTATACAACTCTGGAATCTTCACTCATGTCTGCAAGCAAAGTTTGCTTCCAGCTAATATATTTTCTTGAAGACTCCATCTATGTATGTAGACCCATATAAATGAATCAAGGCAGCCAATATCAGTTTCTCCCTTGGTTTCAACTATTAGAATGTTTAGCCCACAAATCGGGACCGACGCTGTAAGAACCATCTAAGTTCTGTATCAACAATTATTATGCCCCCAGGGGAAGAACTAACCATACAGTGCAAAAATAGTGTTCTATCCTATTGCTTATCTATTGTGACGCGACTCCTAATGTTATGTTGTTACAGCTGACCATAATTTTCACATGATTTAAAATCTAAAATGAGAAACAATGACCATTCATGAACCATCTCCTTAAACTTGTTCAAACATAGTAATGTCTTTTGAGACATAACTTAGCTCAGATTGTTTTACTCTGAGAAAACAACTTACTATTCCTATTGCTGCTACACGACAACATGTCTGAATACACTAGTAAATTTTCTCGTTACATACTCCTCCTCTCCCTAGTTCCCAACACTCCTTCTATATAGACTCTCCTAAAACTCTCAAAGTCCCTAACATATACACTAAGATACTGAATTTGCGACCACAGTTCTTATCATTCATTCAGAATCCCTAAAAAATTAGCGAGGTTCCAAAGAATCTAGACTTATCATATCTAAGAGCAAAGAAGCTAACCTTAATACCAGAGGGAGTCTCCATGAAGCTTAGCTTGTAAGTGTTGGTACGGAAACTGTGGAAAGAGCAACCTTGTCCTGGCAACTGTGGAACCCCTAGATTTCCCTTATCCGCACTGCAAAAATCACAAAATCATAAGATCTACTAAATCAATGAAATCATCAAAGCTCACAAACACAAACAT
Organism: Camelina sativa; assembly: GCF_000633955.1. Lineage (NCBI taxonomy): Eukaryota > Viridiplantae > Streptophyta > Magnoliopsida > Brassicales > Brassicaceae > Camelina > Camelina sativa. Next base: position 25,109,130 of record NC_025687.1, on the reverse strand, counting down.
AAATTACTTGGAATCAAACTAATCAGCCAAATCAAATCGAAACGATGCACACAAATCACAGCCATTCAAATTCCGATCAAATCGAAATGGTCAAATCTAGCTAAATGAATAGTGAGAAAATCTAACTTGACTGGATCCATCTTTGCGGTGAGTGATTTGAGAGAGAAGAGAAGACCAAACATGAGCTTGTGATCTTGCTGAGGATTAAGCGTATGAAGAGGCCGATTCCATTCTTTGTAGAGAAGACACACACCGTTACGGTTGAAAACATACATCATGTGCGCGTTGTTTCCACTCGCCGTCGGAACCGGCGGCGACGGACTTATCTCGGATCCACCGAAGAACTGCATTCTTCCGTCTTCTCCGGCGATAGACGAGAGAGATAATCAAATCAAAAGATCAAGCTGAGAGAGATCAGAGCAGCGTGAGAATTTCGAATTCGGTTCTTCTCAGTCGATGGGGAACGAGACAGCTTTTTTTTTTTTTGTTGTTTTTACTTTTTGGGCTTCAAATGGGCCGTACAATAAACCCTAGAAGAATAGGCCGAAGCCACATAAACAACAACAATGTTAAGACCAAAGACCGGCTTTGTAAACCGGGTGGTCTCGGATTCTCACACGTGGTAGACATGTTAAAGACCTCTCAATCTTTCATTACCTGTTTGTAAACTCTTGTTAATTAATTGACAATTATTTTTCTTCTGAAGCCACATAATCACTGATGAATCATTAATCTAGTTAGTATTTAAGAAAAGGGGACTAATAAAAGTGCAAACAACCAAAAGGACCTTCGAATGCATTTTTAAGAAGATAAAAACTAAGAAAGTGGGAAAGAATCTAAATAGGTGGCTTACTAATTCTAGGAAGAGGATCTTCACGCCTAAGTTCCACGTGAGATTGTGATTCTTCTGTTGTATCCCACCTCGATTCTCACATTCTCATAAACCTTATCTTATATTTATGGATATTGTTATTTTCTTTGTTCTTAAGTAACAACTACTTTCTTGACACCACAATATCTTCTTACGAAGAAAATGTTAGAAAACAATCTTTAGCTGAAACTTAGTAATTTATATATTAAGTAACCCTGTCGTATATATAACTAGTTAATTTGTGATGGCCATTTGAAAAAATTCAAGCGTTTCAAAGTTTGACTTTAAGTTAAGTATGGAAAAACTTATATTAATTAATATTTAGAAAATATATAAATTTAATTTACTAAGTGAAAAAGAAAAATTAATTTATCCATAATATTTTAAAATATTAAAATTTTGTTAGTTTTTAATTGTTGTTATGGACAAAGAGATGTTCCTCTCAAATCAGTGAGAAACAGATGACGCATCTGACAATAGCGCTTATCAAATTTAAGATATAAGAAAGGGGCTATTGAAAAAATGTCATGATAAGGCCATAAAATCTACATTAATTATCATATATAAGAGACATGTTAATTCTTTTGTTTCTAGTTAATTTATAATTATTTATATGTTAACCAAGGATAAATGATTTTTTACAAACAAAAATATGGAAAGAGAATACGACCTAAATGAAAAGAAGAAAATAATAAAGAAAAAAAAATTATAAGATCCTTAGTTATGTAGAGATAACTCTCACTAACAGATTACTTACATATTTTATAGAACACCTTAACTTATCATTTCATATTAAAAGAATTACTCTTTCATATTTACCTCTTATTTGTTGACTCGTGTACTCTTTTTATTTTATTTTTCACTTCACTTGAATAGTAATGACAACGAATTTTACATATAATGCTTTTGGCTGTACGGATTTTGATTACAAAGAATTAAGTCATATGAATTTTGACATTAGTTAAGATTAAATTATACTTAATTTAATTCTAGACAATGCAATAATGACAAATTTACACAAATTGTCAAGATGTATGTTATATTTAAATTAAAAACTTATGCAATTAACATATAATTTTCTATTAATTAAAAATTAGATAGTTATAAAAAAAATCTAAAGATTAGTTTATTGAACTTCAATGAATTTTTGTACTTCGTCCGATCAGATAGCAAAATCTTTTGTGGAACTACCCAAACATAAACAAAAGCTAACATAGATGTTATGAGTCGAATTACATATTTATCAGATTTGTTCATCTTTTCATCAAATTCAATATTTGTTTTTTCTCTTTTACATGGAGAAATAACTCATAAAAAGATTAGAAGAAAAAATCAATTTTTTTTTTCTAATGAATGAAACTTTATATAGTTAGGTAGATACGAAAAAAATGTCATACAGACAGACAAGACAAGCGAAATTGTTAAAAAACATTCCAAACATACAAACAAAATAATGCTAAGGTTTGAGTTCGATCAATATCCCAAATCAATAGAGACAATCATCATACATCTCCATATCCTTCCATAGATATTAAGATTTCGTCACAAAATCAAATAATTGATCAAGATCAAATTCTTGATTGCACCCATCGAAGCTCCTAAGTAAACCGTCGTCGTTCGCTAGGGTTTTTTCTTCATCAGTATTGTTTTGAAACCCTTGGACATTCACACTTAAATCATCCAACTCCAAATTGTTCCATAGTACTTCAGAGTTCATCTCACTATAAAAAATTTGATCATCAACATCAAGCTCTTCATTGAAACTCCCAACTAAATTGTTATTGTAGGCAGAAACCGCTAGGGTTTGTTGTTCTTCATTGTTCTTGACTTGAAACCCTTGGACGTTCACAGATACATCATCTACTTCAACGCACATACTTGACAAACATGGTTGATGATTTAGGGTTTTGTTGCTGATGAGTTATGTCCACACAATCTCTTTGCTTCTTTTCCAACTCCTTTAAATCGTGTAACATCTTCGTCATTGAATCAATTGCGGCACTCAAATCCTCTGGATTCTCTGAATCGGCGAGACTCTCATCTTCCCACCAAAACCCTAACCTTTCATCATCATCCCGAGGAGAAGTCTAATCCGCGAGGAAAGCTGCAACAAAACTATCAACAGAGGAGTGGCCAAAAGTGTAGAAAGCGGCGTGTAAATTAAAAGAAACCAGAGTCGGTAGAATCGCAATCTGAGCGCTGGAGAGAAGACAAAGCTTTGAGGCTTTGCTGTAAAGACCCTTACGACGTTTTGAGAAAGCAACTGCTCGTGGATCTTTCTTCTCTATCTTCTTTCCTGTATCAATAATCTTCCTCTTCAACCCACCCATTATGATGTTTTTTCAGTTTCAGAGATAAAGAGAACGGAAACAATAATACTCTGATTTTTTTTATTTTTTTATTGCTGAAGAATGTGATAAAAAAATCAATTTTCAATTAACTGAAATTTGTACTTAATGGATTGATCAATTATTTTATGGGAAGTTGGTTTTTATTTTCCTTATTTTTAAATCTGCAGGTTTGCAAGAAACGTACAATAAGATTGTGAAGATTTTAAAATTAGTTATGAGAATTGATTGAAAGCCAAAAATCTGATTGAAATAAAAACTACGACAACTGTTAATTTTTACGGCATTTAAAAGTGCACACTAACCAGTCTTATAGGCTTATCGAGTTAAATTTTTGAACCATGAATCATTTAGTAAAAAAAAATTAATGTCCGCATATAAGAAGAAAAATTACTTTCTCACATGAACATAATTTTCTCTAACTTAAATGTAATTGGAGTTCATAAGTTCATTTTAACCACTAAGAAAATTTTATTAATTTACTTTAGATAATAAAAATGTATTTTTAAATATCACAAAGCAGCATACTATTTGTCAAAAACTCAAATTCCACTTAATGGTGATTTCGTGTCTCACTTCAATGTTCCAAAAGCAGTGTAAGCATTCTCCATGATGAACATATTTGATAATTCAATAATGAAATGTACATGTTACAAAAACAAATCAAAAAGGGGATTTTAAAATTTTTAATACATAATTTTTTCTCCAAATCACGAATCACGATTAAACTATTATTTACTAGATCACATCAACCAGTCTGATTAACCAATCAAACCGGTTTGAAAACCACTATCGTGTACATGTGTCGTATCATTCGTATGAGGTACTTCTTTGAAATAGATAGAATGTTCAAATCTATTCCACTATATAGCATTTGTAATTTCTTGGAATAGTGTAAAAAGTTCAGGGCTATTGGACCAGTGGCGGAGGCACATTGACGGTTACGGATGACATTTAACACCAATAAACTTTTAAAATTCTTTTAGTTTATACTAATTTTTTCAGTATAAATCAGTTTGAACACAACCAAATTATGAGTTAATCTATTTAGAATCTATCATACAATTTTCCTAGATCCGCCCTTTATTGGATTTTTTAAGTTGTTTTCCAAAACAAGCAATATAACGTAGTTATTGAAATATGAGTTCGGATAAGTATTACTAGTTGTCTACTTGTATGCATTATTATCTTTAATTTATCGATTTAATAATTACTTGTGTTCTTAATTAGAATTACTATCTTATCATAGACTTGGTATATTATACTAGTACAAAAAAAACGTAAGTACATTACGTGTCCTATATTTTAAACGAAGGGTACATACGTGTTGAAGCGTGAATAGTTGGATTCAGTCGCTTGAAAGGTTCCCTAAAATTTGGAGCCCGAGAATGGTATATCAGCAACACCTGTCTGATTCTCCAACTATTTTCCATATAATTTATCTTTTTATAGTATGTTAATTTATGAAGTAAGTGTATTTTATTATTTTTTCCAGTTTTATTACAAAACATATATATTTGTTTTCCTTTTTCAAAGTTTTCCGTCATTTCAATAAGCGTCATATCGACAAATGTCCTCTTTCTCAGCCATTTTTATAGCTTATAAGTCAACAGCTTTAAATCCCACAATACTCTCTATAGTCTTCGTTTTATTAAAATATCACTGTTCTCTTCTTTGTTTTTTAAAGAAATTTCTGTATCATGTCAATAATTGCGGATTTTAAAAATCAAATTAAAAAAAAGAAGAAGATAAAGTCCAAAAAAAAACACATTAAAAAAGCTGCTGGATTTGTTTTTACGCGAAACGAGAAAAAAACGATTTAATAGCCATTATTATAAAATCTTACACTACTTGGAAGTATACCATTATAACATCAAACCAAAAAAAAGTTTCTTTTTACATCCCAAATTATTATTATTTTTTTTTTTCATTTCCAAGAAAAAGAAAAAAAAAAGATTTTACTGTTATACTATAACATTATACTAATAAACAAATTAAAACGTGGTCCCCACGTGTCAGCATCGAGGTTTCCACTCGTAATAAAAAGAAACCACAAAAGGTATTTTAGTCAAATCACAAATAAATCCCAATCTCTACCTGCCCTCTGTTGTTTGTTTCTTCTTCTCCTCCTCCTCCTTCCTCCTCTCTCTCACGTTCTCTTTTTTTGTTTTCCATTTAACTCGCCGGAGAAAAAAAAACACATCACGCCGGCGAGAGATACTTCCCGGAGAAATAACTCATCAAGAAGAGAGAAACTCAAAAGCTACTAAGATGGAGTCAGAATTCCAGCAGCAGCACTTCCTGATCCACCACCAGCAACACGATCACCAACACCAAAGACCAAGAAACTCAGGATTGATTCGTTACCAATCAGCACCGAGTTCTTATTTCTCCAGCTTCGGCGAATCGATCGAAGAGTTCTTAGATCGACCCACGAGTCCCGAGACTGAGCGAATCTTATCTGGCTTTTTACAAACCACCGACACTAGCAACAACGTCGACAGCTTTCTTCACCATGCTTTTAACAGCGACGGAACTGAGAAGAAACCTCCTCCTGAGGTTAAAACAGAGAAGGAGGAGGAGGAAGAGACTGAGATTCCGGTGACGGCGATGGAGGTTGAGATTCCGGTGGGTTCTGATTCGATTGGGTACGCTTCGGTTTCGAGGAATTTGAGTCAGAATAAGAAGAGACCTAGAGATGATCGGACTCCTCCTCCGGCGAGTAATCTAGCTCGTCATAATAGTTCGCCGGCCGGATTGTTTTCATCCATTGACGTTGAAACAGGTTTGAATCTTTTTTTTCTTTCTAATTTTAAAAGGGGAAATTATTTCCTTATCTGGAAACTTTTTAAATTTGGTTTAACTTTTTTGAGAATATGCTTACGATTTGATAGGACTGTATAATAAGCAACTTGTTTTGTATTTTTGGGATTTCAATATGTCACTGTAGATTGGCTACTATAATTAGCAAGTAGTTGTAGTTTAAACATTTTGTTCTGTTTTTATTGTGTATTTGCAGCGTATGCGGCTGTAATGAAAAGTATGGGAGGTTTTGGTGGGGGTAATGTGATGAATACAAGCAATACTACTGATGCTTCGTCTCTTACTCCTAGAAGCAAGCTTCTTCCTCCGGTTTCTAGAGCGATGAGTCCCATCTCTGAGGTTGATGTTAAGCCTGCTTTTTCGTCTAGATTGCCGCCTCGGACACTTTCTGGTGGGTTTAATCGTTCGTTTGGGAATGAAGGGTCTGCTTCCTCTAAGCTTTCGGCCATTGCGAGGACCCAATCTGGAGGTCTAGATCAATACAAAACCAAGGTATGATATGAATGAGCTCATCATATTGAGAGATGTTCTTTGATTTGCTGTGAATTCGTTCTGTTTCTGTTCTTGTTTGACTGAGTTGTACCGATGGAATTGAACTTAACAGGATGAAGATTCAGCTAGTAGACGTCCTCCTTTGGCGCATCACATGAGTCTGCCCAAGTCTTTATCAGATATTGAACAGCTACTCTCAGATTCTATCCCGTGTAAGATCAGAGCCAAGCGTGGTTGCGCCACTCATCCTCGGAGCATTGCCGAGAGGGTAAATCCTTCCCTTGCTATTTTTCTCGATGACATTAAAATTTCATGAAAAAATATATAGTACTCTCTCTCTAAAGATTATTTATGTTTACAAAATGTTGTGGAACAGGTGAGAAGAACCAAGATCAGTGAAAGAATGAGGAAGCTGCAAGACCTTGTTCCCAACATGGACACGGTTAGATTGATCGATCTTCCTTTTTCGTATTCATGCGTTCACGTTTCGTTTTTGCTTAGTGTATTTATCATCTTCAATTAATATGCAGCAAACAAACACAGCAGACATGCTGGATCTTGCGGTTCAGTACATCAAGGACCTGCAAGATCAAGTGAAGGTAACATTCTAGCTTCGTATTGCACACTAATTGTATCTCTTGAATCCCTTCGTTCATCATTCTATATAAAACCGAAAATTTGAATTTTTTGGTCAGGCGCTCGAAGAGAATCGGGCAAGATGTAGATGCTCTAGTGCATGAAACTAAAATTCCTCAGTGTGCGCGAGTGCTAGCCATGGAGGGATATGTGCATAGAAGTATCGGTTCGGCCTTTGGAGAAAAGTCGAAGATAGCAAAGTAGAGAAGAGATCATGAACAGAGCTAAATATGGTGGATGGTGGTGAAAAGGGTTTTGTAAAGTTGGAACCCTTTTTTTTGGTAGGGAAGAAAGTAAGTTTGTGTAATGGTCCGAACTCCAAAGCTATTCTATTTTGTTCTTACAACCCCAAAAAAAGAAAAAAAAGCAGAAGTGATGTACAATGAGAAGCTTCTTTTATTGTTGTAACTCATGAATAATCAGGGTAATTAGTTATTTTCTTTTGCTAGGATCATCATCAACTACCATGGTCCATATCTTTGTTACTTGCCCAAAAATTATAGACAGTTTCATTTCTATATATTAAGCCTTTTAACAATATATATATATATATATAGTTGAAACTTATTTTGTTATATAGTTGATAACATATCATGTGTTTAAAATGATGCCAGGGGAAAAAACAGTTATATTGATAATTATGAGCAAAATCTATAATATTTTATTTTCTACTTTTGTTTTAAACCGACCCTACGAAGCACACACTCCATAAGTCTTGTCCGAAACAAGAACAAACAAAAAAGATGGGCACAATCTTGCCCAACACTAATTAGTAGTGTTGTGGTTGGGGACCATGTCTTTGTTGTTATTTTTCTTTGCTCTTTTTAGGCAGTCATGTGAAGGTGCACTAAGTTGTGTGGGTGACAAGATTTTGTAAAATAATTCTTCTTAAGGTTACAAGTGTTAATCATCAGCTAAATATACCAAAAAGGTTCGTTAGGTCAAAAGTTATTACGATATGATTCCAACAAAATCGATAATGCGCATACATATTAATGTGTCCTTCTAAAATGCTCGGACATGTTCATTATCTAATTCTCCTTTTCACATTATCACATAGACACGTAAGCATTTACGATTCTTTTTAAAAATTCGGATATTTCATAGTCATAGAATAGAGATCACAAAATATTGTTTGTAGGTTTACAGTTTTTACGTTTGGTTTATCTATCAATTTATTATGCAGATTGTATGTCGAAATACAAAATTGTAAGTAGATTTTTACGAAAAACATTTATATAAGGTGACACTTATATAGGCGACAAAAAAAACTACTAGTATAGTAGTATATATCAAAACATTCGTAAATAATTAAGTGGTAGTGCAAGAACCATACGGAGCAGCCTTCCCCACTTCCCCTCCGTTACATCTATCTTAATATTTTTGAAGTACATTTTATTCCCCACTTCCCCTCCGTTACATCTATCTTAATATTTTTAAAGTACATTTTATTGTCATCCTCTTTTATCTTTATATTCAAACAAGTCATAAGTAAATTCTTTACAATCCTTACAACCAAACACAATCAGTTCCTTATTTGATAATATTAATTTCCTAAAAACTATTTATCTAATTTAAATCAATATGTTAGATTAAAATATAATTCTCCTTGCACTTTTATTTAATCTTATATTTAATTATTTTAATTACTATTTAATACATAAAGTTAATAAAATTTTAGATTTTTTTCAGCATATGATGTGATTTGAATTTTTATAAACGGATATATATTTTAAAATTTTTCTTAAGATATTTATAACCAAACAAGTATATCCATATGACACAAATTCTGTAATCACATCCCTATAATATAACAACTAATTCAAGATGAATACATCTTAGGAAATATCTAGTTTGCGTTTAATAAACGATTACATATTTGCTAAGTTCTTATTAGCTTTAAATGTACACTATTAATCCAATAATATCAATTGAGAATCAAAATAAGAATATGTCATATCATTCATTTCTAAATCATAACTAACCAAATCATAAAATGTATATTCTCAACTTGCGAATCAAGAGTTTATACAAAACCTATCTACAACCATTAACAATATATATATATATATATATGCAATTTACCATCGACTACAAACACTACTAAACTATTACAGTATCATATTAACAAAATAATAGATCCGTGGTGTACCAGGGGCAAAACCTAGTTTATATATGCATTTCGATAAAGATCAAGCTCAGGTTCAATCTTTGAAAGATAGCCCAACTAACTAGATACAACAGAAGGCCCAATAAATGCTTATAGAGAACAAATCTGAAATGATACGAATATGCTACTTTATGCTGATGCTCTTTCTATGGGGGAAACATTCCTCTTAACTAGACATGTCAATTAGGGCCAAAGCCCGCGGGCTGGTCCGGTCCGGCCCAGGAAATTACCGGGCTCGAACTTAATTATATATTTCTAGAAAAAATCAGGTCTTTTGGGTTCAGTCCGTTGGGGCTATAGGGTTTTTCGTAACAAATATATTTGTACTATTTTGTTAACATTTTTATTTGATTAATGATTTATTGTTAATAAAATTTAAAACTCTAATTCTAGTTTTCATATTTACTTAATAACCTTGCTTAATACTTTTAAGAATTTTATCAATGATATTTTATATGAATTATATATTGTTTTATTTGGTTAAAGTATAAGATTTTATTTAGTATTAGACTTTTTCTTTTAAATTAAGTTGGTTGTAGTGAATATAGATGATTTATTAAAATTTTGATTGATTTGTTTTATAGTGCATCTTTAAACACTACTTTTTAAGACTTATAAGTTTGAATTATTGATCTGTAAAATAAGCCCGAAAAAGCCCAAAAATCCAAAAAACCCTGTTAGGGCTGGGCTCAAACATATGCGGGTTTTACGGGTTTTGAGCCGGGCATGGCCGGGCCAGCCCAATTGACACCCTTACTCTTAACTACTTTAAACGATGCCCCTTCGGTAGTTCATGTTCATTGTTTAGGGTTCAATTCTTGCTTCAGAGATTTAGTTTTATGAGATACTCTAAGAAATTTTGTGTTTTTACTATATGTGTTACAACTTACCAGACATAAGTACTAGAGATCCTGATATTTTTGCATATGGAGCATCATCCAAATTACATGTTAATGAAGCTATATAAAACCTTATGATTTCGCCAACAACCGATTGGTCTATCCGGATTTGAATTTATGAAGAGGAGCATATCATGATCATTAAGCTCATGTCTATATATGACCCATCAGCTTAAAGCTTATTTATTGGTGTTAGAAAATCAAAGCATGACCTTCAGCTTTAAAACTCATACTCATCAAAAATAGATGCATTTGAATAGAAATAAATGAAACAGTGAAGACTTACGTGACATCTCAAGCATATAGTTCAACTAACTATTATACAAGGGAACAACAACAATAGTAGCCGGTTTGAGTTGATGTTTGAATCTCTCCACCGTTAGATATGACATCATATATACGAGATTACAGTTGTTGGAAGATAGATACATCAACATGTACAGTTAAATATAATAAAGGTTCTTTTTAGTTCTTGTTACCAAAATATATTTGTTTGGTATGGTTCTTGACTTCTTGTTCCCTTTTAATTTTTTTTTGATTCAACTGACTTCTTCTTGTTCCTTTTTGTATCAGTTAAATCTGTAACTCTAAAATAGAAAAATTATCTAAAAAAGTTATTTTTTAGTTCGTAGAAATAAGATCTTTTATTACTAAAACTAAATTATTTTATATTTTCATTCTTTAAAAATTTCTAGAATTATGTTTGACCAATTTAACAAAAAAATAAATTAATGCGTTTTTCCTAGGTAAATTATAAAAGAATCAAAACTTATAACTCGTTCTTTTTTTCAGATTTGAATTAAAATATATATGCAGGAAAAAGTGTATACATTATTATAATGTTTTTTATTTTAATTATATGTATATTTTAAAAATTAAAATAATCAAAACATTCTCTAATCAAATCCATTATTTTCAATTTTTTGGTTGATTCGCCCAAAATTATTTTGTAAAGTTTTAAACAATAATAAAAAAAAGTTTTACATCTTATGAACCAAAATAAAAATAAATAAACTTCCGTAATTGCTTCGGCCCTACGGTCTACCCAAGCTTCATGAACACGAGTGAGTTCATTGGATTGGAAAAGCTTTTGTTAAATTTTGTTTTACTAAAAAAAATAAAAAAATAAATGACTTTATGGACTCGGCGGGAAAAAAATCATCGAAATTTTCTCTTTCTTCCCTCAAAAATATAAGAAAAAACAAAAATCCCCAAATTCAATCTACCGTTAGGGTTTTCAATTTCATTTTTTTCCACTTCTTCTTCTTCTTCTTCTTCTTCGTTTCGCTTCTCCTTTAATCGATAATTCTGAAATCACCATGAAGAGGACGGTGAAGAGAGAAAGGGAACCCACCGGAAACAGCGGTGGCGGAAGAGAAGCCGACGACGAAGAGCCCGAGCGATTGAGGTCTGTGAAGAAGGAGAAACAGAGAAAAACTGGGGATGGCTCCGTACGTATCGACGAACCTCCTCCGACTCAGGAGGAAGAAGAACAAGGGATTTCTGATCGGAGAATTCTCAGATCTCAGTATCTCGCTCTACAGACCAAAATCAGCGGTAAACATTTCCAACTCTTATGTCCATTGATTCGTTTCCCCCAATTTCGTTTTCAATTTAGGGTTTTTTTTTTTTAATTGGGTGATTTCTCTGACGTTTCTTTGTTTTTTTTTGTTTGCAGATTCTAAAGATGATTTGATGAGGATTGATTCAGACAAATTCACTAGAATTATCAATGAAGTTGAAAACTTGCACCAGCACGGTAAGCTTTAGTCTCATTTCAAGTTGATTGTGTTAGTATTGAAAAGTTCAATTTTGTCTTTGCTAAAAAGACTTCCTTTTTTGGGTTTTGGTTACAACTTGCAGTTCGGAAGCCAAGGGAGCAAATTGCTGATGCAGAGGCACTTCTTGATATAGCAAACACTTTAATGACATCTGTGAAGTCTCAGTCTTCTCATGGGGTTTCACCGGCTGAGTTTGTTAATGCTTTGATCAGTGGGTTTGGTCAGGGTTCTTTGGAAATTGATGCTGATGAGACTGCTCAAGTGTCTATGAAGTGGAAGGATCTTGGGTTTGCTGTCTGTTCTACTGTTTTAGTATCATGTGGTTGTTCAACAATGTGAGTTCTCGTAACTTTATATTATTGCAAAGGCTTTGCCACTGCTGAGGATATTTTGACTAAACAAAGTTCTTTTTTTGCGACCAGGTTGGGACCTATGGACACTGAACTGAAGCAAAAGAAGAGGGCTGCCAACAGAAAACGTACAAAGCTTGGTGAAGGCGTTCGTCCAGATGAGGTAATAAAATATTTTGCAGACTCCATTTTTTTTTTGAATTTATGAGCTATAATTGAACTGATTCCACTTTTGTAGTATGTCTAGTCCTATACTCCTTTGTGAGTCGTGACTGCACATCTTTAACTTTCACATCTCCTTACCTTGATTCTTTGAGCGCTTTTTTATCTCAGCCTGATTAGTGCGTTTACGAGTATGGATTTTGTAGAGGCTATGTTGCAATGTTTCTGCTGTGAAATATGAGTGATGGTTTTTCGGAAACATGTTGACTGTGTTATGTAGTTAGGATTTGGATAACAAATAAATAAGCTGATTTGTAGTACTTATTGCAATTACCAGGTAGATGATACACAATCAGAAGAGAAGACTGATACAGACAAGAATATGGCAATAATGTTTACCATCTTGGGGCGAAAGAAGCGCGTGCGACTTGAGAATTTGGTGCTCAACAGGCGGTCATTTGCACAGACTGTAGAGAATTTGTTCGCTCTATCTTTCTTGGCTAAAGATGGACGAGTTGAGATTATTGTGGATAAAAATGGTTCACATTTCGCCTGTAAGATCACAAGTCCATTCTCTTCTGTCTGGTTTTGATATTTGATTTGTTTAACTTAATATTTGATCATTCTAATTTGTCAACAGTACCAAGAAACGGACCTGCTGCAGAACTGGTGATGTCGGGTGAAGTCACTTATAACCATTTTGTGTTCAGATTAGATTTCAAAGATTGGAAGGTAATAAAATAGAATCTCATATCATGCGCTCGATTGTTAAATTATGTCCCGAAAGTGTCTGATTTTTTTTGGGGATGATATATGTCGAACAGTTGATGTCTGAAGTGGTTCCACTGGGTGAGGAGCTAATGCCACACAGGGAAGTTGCAGTCGCTTCATCATCTTGTCCCTCTGCTCCAGCAGATTTCACACAAGATTCTCAGACGACACCAATAAGAAAACTATCGAGAAACCGAGGTTTGGTTGTACAAGAAGAAACTGTTGTAGAAGATACTCCTGACATCAAGGGTGATGGAACTCGAAGGAGATGTAAGCGGAGACTCACCTCATCTTAAGGAGTATATAGAGTAGAGAGAGAGAGTTGTAACTCTTATTTCTGCTTCATTTTGTGACATTAAGTTAATGTCTTCGTTAGCAGTGTTTTGTTCATGGTAGGTTTTTAGGCAGCAGTGCCAGTGGCTTTGTCTAAACTCTTAAAAGAAGCCATTAAAGCCTCTCTTTTGGCGTTACTTCTTGTTTTATCTACTCAAGAGAGACGTTTAATCTAAGTAATGTTATATATTAAAATCAAAAGCACTAAGTCTGTAAATAAAGAGACTATGTAAAAATACAAAGCAAAAACCAAACTCTAATTAAGTCATAGTGCTAAAATCCCTAAGAAACAAAAGTTGCTATTGGATCCTAACACCAAACAGCATAAACCCTCCCTTTTTCTCCTCTGGTTTGGGTTCTTCATCTTCTAACTTTGAGCTAAAGACGTTTCCTGTCTTCATTTCTTCATCAGAACTCTCCTCAGCCGTCTTATTGACTTCCTCAGGAACCATGAAACCGTTGCCTGAAAAGTATTGAACATCGATCATCTTGAAGTTCTTGCTTTGGCCTTCTAATGTCATGGCATTGCTCGGGACATCGCAATTGTAAAAGACGATAATATCCTTCTCCTTGAGATTCTTCTCCTTGACGAATGCATTCCATCCTCTGGTGAAGACAAAGCTCTGGCTACTTTTCCAGTAACAATACCTAAAGTTCCATTGTCTCATTGCTCTGTCGTAAAAGTCTATTTCAACAGCTCCTACTGTCTCGCCCTCTTCTTTCTCGTTGTGATCATCGCTTATGTAAGGCAGATGCTTCACTGCGTTCTTCTTAGGTATCACAAGCCTATTCAGTTTCCCTACATCGCTCGGTGTCAACTCCTTCCGAAAAAGCTCCGTGTAAGAGAAACACTTGTCAGATTCTTGTTCTGCTTCTCCTCGTCCTCCTCCACCTTGAACTTGTTTTGATCCACCGATGTTGATACGCGCCACCATCTGAGATCGGAGTTTGAGAAAGTCTCTGAACTTGTGCTGATAAGAACCTTCTTTGATCATGTTCAACACAGCTTCCGTCGTAAAGGGCTTTTGAAAATCAGGTTCATGGGTCGTGAAATCAGACCAAGGGAAGTTCCGGTGCGAGTTGGCATCAAAGCTTCGAAGCTTAATGGATGCGCTGTCGTAAGAAGCGGCGGCTTCAGCAGCGGATTTGAAAGTTCCAAGCCAAATCCTCCGATGGTCCGCGTAAATCTGAGCACCCCAATTACCGTTCTGCTGCTGAACCACTCCTTTGTATTTCGTTGTTGTCACCGTGTTAGACAAGGCAGGAGGTTTCGTGGTCGTTTCAACAACCACAGTAGGTTTCACGCGTTTCATGAGCGGCAAGACTGAATCACTTGAGCCCGAAGTCTCTGTCGTTGTCTTGTCTTCATTGCTCATCTCATCCATATCCATTAACAAAACAAAATCAAGAAAGACCCCAAAAAAAAAAGAAAAGACACGAAACAGAGAAAGAGAGAGAGATCTTCGCAAGAACAAAAAGCAAAATAGAAATAGAAGAAAATAAGGAAGAGTATTTGAAGGGAGAGATTTGAGGGAGCAAATCCTGGAAAAATCAGTATTATGTTTCTCTGTTGTTTTTGTTAACAATGAATCTTTAGAATGTTACAGTTTCCATTTCTTGTTGTTATTTCTAGTTTTCTCTGTGATGTGAAAATGGGAATTTACAGAGTAATTAAATGTCACCAGAAGCTGTTAGTGGTAAGTTTCCTTTCTTAATGAGATTTTCGTATTTTCTCGGTAGAAATAAAATATTTACTGAACATTTTTTTTTAATGATTAAGACTAGCTGGAACAAAAAGTAAAACTTCCATATTTTTTTGTTTAAGGTTATTTACTTATTTTTGTTTTAATTTAGACATTTAGTAGCGAAACACATAATATATCATCATCATTCTCATGTAGTTTTCTTGTTTTTTTTTCTGGTTCTTGTTATACATCCAAAAAAACAAACAAAAAAAAACAATCGCCTTAATCACATTGTTGTTACAAACATTTGACAGTTTCTTACATGCTAAATTTTTCACATTTTCAAATAAGAGCATAGAACAACAACGTAACGCAGCTAAATTTCTCGGATGTGCACGAAGATAATGTTATCAAATCCTCGACTGATTCTCATCTTCTCATCTGTGTACCTACAAAACATCAAAGTAAGCAACCATCTCTGTATTAGTAGCAAGAACCAACGTTTTTGCTTAATGCATCATCATTAGTTGTAGATGTATAAGATAGAGAGATCTTACAGAATTTTAAGCTCGATCTTGTTTGTTATATCGACCGGATATCCAAATGCACCGCCTATAATAGCAGCGTCGTCCATCTTCAAGTCATATGTACTGCTTTCTGATTTTCTGCAGATTGTTCATGAGACCAATCAAGAAACAAGATCACAAATAAAAAAAGTTAAGCAATTACTAAAAGACAGAGAGAGAGACTTACATGAATTTTCCTTTCATGGAGAATCTAAATGCTGGAATGATGTTAACTTCAAACTTTATCCTCCCATCCTTGTCGATGATCTGAATCAAATCCTCAACAAGCTGAAGCAACTGAATACTACTTAAGACATTCTAACAAAATGTTTACCTGTCTTCCCATAAGACCATTTGCTGCATTTTCAATCCAACTATCTGTAAACATCTACATACACAAAAAACCGACGAATCGCTTATCAAAACGAATAAAATTGCTTGTTCAAGACAAAAAAACTGAAGTTATCAGAGAAGTGACCTGTGAACTCCAAATCATTTGCCAGCTTCCTTCTAAAAGCTCGTAATCATCTTCAGCTGGATTCGAATTAGACGCAAGAAACTCATTGATAGCCTGCAGTTATACTAACTGATCCATTAACTCCATTCAAAACCAAAATATCAATTGTGTTTACAGGTTTCTCAAAGGCATTACACATTACCTCTGCTACTCCTTTGTCTTTGGATATGGTGGCTAACAGTTTCTGCCTAGGTACAGTTTCTTTCTGAAGAACAAACGTTGTCCCCTGCGCTACAAATATATCTCCTTATGGATCAAAACGCTATAAAGCTTATAATTTTTCATTTTTTTCAGAATCAAGAAACTCATCTACCTTGTTTCCCCTTGAAATCCGAAGGTTTCCTGAAGGCGACAAATACGTAGTATCTAACCAACCTTTTGCTTCATCACCAAGAAGTCGAAAAGGAACTGGATATGGAACTTTGAACGGAAGGAACTTTAAAGAGAAAGCAGCTCTATCGAAACGGAACAAAACCCGTTTCCCATCTTTGATCGATGCAGCTGCCTGTTGATGAAACAAACAAGCATTGATTTCTCAGTCTTTATATGCAAAAGACTTGAATGAAGAAGCTCACCTCAACTTTTAGCTCTCCAATGATGTCAGAGAATCTAACAATGTTTGAAACACGAGGATCGTTTGTTGTCTTCAAGTATACATCTTGAAACACAGTGAACACATCTACTCCTGTAAATGTTCTCTGCAGACACAAATCAAATCTCTGATTGATTCTTCTGCTTACATACAATGATACAAACTACAATCATCTAAAAAGTGGGAATATGATGATGAAGAACTGACTTGGATTGGAGATGCAGTTCCAGGTCTTGTGGTGAACATCAATCGCCAACGGCCTTCGATTAAGTCAGAATCTGTCTAAACATTGTTAAAAACATTCCCCACAAGACAACCAAATGAGTCAGTCAAAGAACAAAACATAACAGAGTTTTGATAATTTGAAGATGATGAAAAGGGTTTTACAAGAAAACATTCATACAGGATTCTGAATACCCTCTAAACCTTCAAGAACTTTAACAGCAGATTCCACATCCTAACAACAACATATATGTTTCTCAAAATCAGACATTGAATCAAGAAACATGCAGGGAAATCAAAGAAAGTAAAAAAGGTTTTATCATACATTGAGCTGTCTAGGAGAAGCGGATTTGCCACGGCCTTGAATTCCGATCAAAGCGTCAATGAGTTTCATCTCAGCATCGTTGAAAGAGGATTGCTCTGTTTGGTCAGTGACAGTGGAGGAAGATGAACAACTGATTCGCAGAGTTCTACAGTTTCTGGATGAATCTAGTCTCTTGTTTGCTGCGTTGAGAAGATGGTATCTCGGAGAAGACGAAGAAAGTGAAATCGGCGATGATGATGGGCATGGACTTAAACATGGTAGCGACATCTCTACAGTGTAGAATTTGAGTGCCACCATTGCTTCTGTCTTGTGCTGTCTTGTGAAGCTTTCGCTGAATGGTTTAAACTTTAAAGTTTGCATTTTTATAATTGTGTGGTTTACAATAAAGCATGAGACTTGGTGATATATCTTCAAAACTGAAATTAGTGGAAGTCAAATTTTCTCAATTAATTAAAAACTTTTACTCAAAAAAAGTAAAAGCATGAATCTTTGTATTGATTCTTTGTGAAAGCATGATTACAGAACCAAAAAAATAAGATCTTTTAAAGATGATGAAGCTCTGTTTTTGTGTAAAACTATATAGACTTTGACTCAATTTGCAGGTGGAATTAGAAAGAATTAGCAACAAGAATAGCTTGTCTACACCTAGCTCTAGCTTGTTCAATCCTCTCATTCAAAGTTTCTTCTTTAACAGAAGCTTTAACCATAGCTAAATCCATCTCCATCAACTTCAAAACCCTAAATAGCTCAGTGACCATTCTCTCTTCAACTTTACCTTCATCTCTCAAAACCTCAGCTTCTTCTCTAGCTCTCTCTGTGACTATCTCACCAGCTATAGCTAAAAGCTCCTTTGATCCGAAATCTCTCGCCATTAAAGCTTCGAACTTCTCTAAAAAATCCATTATCACATAGCCTTTAGGTTTCTCCAAGTTGATCTCTTTTGTTCTTTTCCAACCAATCTCGAAGTTTGGTGGCTCTGGTTTCTCGATCCCTCTTTGTGTTCTGTCTCGTACGATCTCTGATCTTCTTCGTTTCTCTATTGGGAACTTCTCTGCGCTTGTTGTGTTGATTGATTCGGGTGCGGGCGTGAGATCGAGGAACTGATCTTTTGGCTCTGGTTTTGATGAACATTTCGTTGTAAATTTGAATGTTCTACGAACGACGCTATAGGTTCTTGTTGGGACTGTGATGTGAAGATTAGTAGAAGAGAGAGATTGAAGAAGAAGTGTAGAAGTGGAAGCCATTGATTTTAAGTTCAAGCTTAAACGAATAGTGTAGAGAGGCTTGGAGGAAGATAAGGCCTTCTCTGTAGTTTACCCATCACGTTGTTTAAATGTTAAAAAAACCAACGTCGCGTCGTTTTTTTTTTTTGTTTCGTAATCGTGTTACGTTTTCTGATGTGATTTTCTACAAGTATTTAATAAACAAATATAGGTAAGATTTCATTAAGTAATCAAATTATTATTTTATTTAGTAGTGTATAAGAGGAAGGCTAATGGGGTTCATATATTGAGGTTGTTACATACTGTTTGCATTTTTTTTATGAATTAAGTGTGTATTGTTTTCAAATTAAGAACTTATGATCTCTTACAGAATATTTTCTCATCCAATGGTAAGTTTTAAATTTAGGTTTCTTATTTTTGAAAAAAATTGTTTTTTGAAATTTAAAAGTTTTAAATAGAATAGAAGAAGTATAAATGTTTAAACATTTAAGATTTTATAAAAATAAGAAAATATTGCATTTAATTAATTTTTAAACTTACAAAACATAATAAAAACATTAATACATATTACAATAGAAATGCAATTCATAAATGGAGAAAATGATTAATTGTAATACTGATTTGCTCCAAATTTTGCCTAAATATTCTCAATCAAATCATCTTGCAAGCGTTTATGTTTTTCTCGATCACGAACATCCATTCGAATGTTGAGCATAGTAGAGACACATGAAGGCCTGGTTGTTGGAAGCGTGAAGTCAACTTCTGATTGAATCGCCTTTCCCTTTGCACCGCCTCTGATACAATCTCCACAACGATTCAAATCGCCTCCGCTACAGTCGCCTCCGATAATATCTCAGTCATGTCAAATCGCCTTCGACCAAACAAGAAACTGATTCTATAACCACCGATTAAACCAGACCTTCCTTTGTCGGAGCGAGACTTTGATCGCGAGAGAAAGAGAGAGAGACGAAAGAAATAAATGTTCTGCGTCCAATTTTTTTTTCCCTTTTGTATTTTTCTGTTCACCCAACGGAATAAGGACACGTAGCGTCCCTTAGAACCGAGTTGAATCTATTATATAAGAAGCTCCCTTCAATTTTCTCTTTTCTTCTAATTTATTTTTTTCTTACAAAACTCTAATAGCCCTACTAACAACCTCCTGATAGAGAAGGTCTAAGTAATTAAATCAAATATATATTTTGTGTCCATTTACTTGTGTCTTTCTTGGATTCAAGAACTTCTCTTTTACTTGTGTCTTTGTTTAAATCAAGATGAGAACTTCTCGATTGGAAAAACACTTTTCTTTTGTCAAATCTTACTGTTTTCCACTAGGTTTCGTCATTTTCTCCTTAAATATTTTCCATCAAAAGTGTTTGTGATCATCGTCTGGATTTTTTTTCAAATTCATCTGTCTCATTCCCTTCGGTTATTTTCCTTCCACAAGAGTTCTACACGATCTTCTTATTTTTTCTTTGTTCACTTTGCCATATTTGTGTTCTTTCGGCGATTCTGAGATCCAAAATAAGAAGTTCAATAATGTTTTAGGCGATGGATAAAGTTCTTTTGGCCATGTCTCTTGAAGATGAAGAAGAAGAGACTCCTCTCCTGATGCCATAACTTTACAATTTAGCATTCCCAAAAAGATCATGATTCTGGTGCCCGGGCCCCTCTCTTTAGTTGATCAAGTTTCTTAATTGGTAAACAAGTTACGACAATACAATTGCTTCGGAATTACAACGAACGCTTACGTTCATGTTATAGATATAGACAAAATCGACAATTATAATGCAACTTAATGACAAACACATGGATTAGGTTTCCATCTTTTGTGCTAATTACAATGCTATTTCTCTGTAACCAAAACTATATCTTAATGCAAAAATCTATACTATTTGTATTCCTAGCTAGCAAGAAAAGAATTGAGCAAATAGAAGTTGTATCATACTATAACTAAAACGAGATATACACAAGTAACAAAACCCTATAGCGTATATATAAATACATACATAAAAAGGACGATGCCTCAAAATATAATTACTGGTAAAGACGAAGACAACTAAAAATAACTTCGTGTATAAATTCATTTGCTGGTATACAATAATACTATATATGAGTAGAAGATTGCGTTGGTTCGGGTGTTTCACATGATGGAGCATCCTTGAGCGTTCGTGTATTCGTGGCAACATTGTCGTCCACCTCCCCAGTTCTCGTAAACGGGCCTTCCGTAACATTGGTACTGTTGGGCCTCGTAATACGGCCCACAATGATACGGCTGCCACACCGGTGGCATCGGTTGAGGTACTGGAGTCAGAGCCAGAGCCTGAACAGGAGCAGGAGCGGGAGCCTGAACAGGAGCAGGAGCCGGAGCTGGTGCTGGAGCTTCTTTGGGCTTCTGAGGGGGCTGAGGCTGGGGTTGAGGTGGTTTGGGTGGCTCAAGGATCACGATGGACTTGATAGAACCGTCTCCTTTGGAGCAGAGTTTGTTCATTAGCCTCTCAGGATCGTAACAAACCACTTTGATGAGGATCGTGTTCGACTTCTCATCAAACATTTCGTCTGTTATTTCTATATTTATGGCAAAACAACACATACCACAAAAACCGTATCCATTTATCAAGATTCAAGACTTTTGTCAACCCTCAGTGATTTAAATTGAGCAGAAAATAAAATCAA
>NC_025687.1:25077651-25084537 GCF_000633955.1 Camelina sativa | reverse complement strand
AGGCTGGGGTTGAGGTGGTTTGGGTGGCTCAAGGATCACGATGGACTTGATAGAACCGTCTCCTTTGGAGCAGAGTTTGTTCATTAGCCTCTCAGGATCGTAACAAACCACTTTGATGAGGATCGTGTTCGACTTCTCATCAAACATTTCGTCTGTTATTTCTATATTTATGGCAAAACAACACATACCACAAAAACCGTATCCATTTATCAAGATTCAAGACTTTTGTCAACCCTCAGTGATTTAAATTGAGCAGAAAATAAAATCAAAGAGAGAAGAAATTTACGAGGGAATTTGCGGATAGCTTTCTTAGCCTTTTTGTAGCATTTGGGACAGTTTAGATCCACTTTTAACTTCATCATCACCACCATCTGTTCGTAAATCATATAATTTGATCATTATTACTTTAATTAGTAACCGTATCAGCTATAAAAAGTATTATAGGGTAATTAACAGTTACTAAAGAGAATAAGATCTGATTATAAGAAGTAATTCGAATATTCAGATCCAGAAAAGTACCTTGTCCGCCATAGCTTTGGGGAGTCTTCTGTCACCTAACCTTACAAGTACAAGAACACAAGTTTTTTTCTTTAATGTGTATTTGTTGCATGATTCACTATATATAGAAAGTGACATAAAGAGAGACTCAAAAAAAAAAAAAGTGACGTGTATGATACACGGTTTATCAACATAATTTCGAAGTTTCTAAAAGTGACACCGACATCACGTACGTACACGACTGAGAATTACCAAAATGGGCTCACATTTTTCAGTGCACGTACACGACCAGAGAGGTCAAGTGCTTGTAGTGGTCCAAATTTCTCTAATAATTTGATTATTCTTCTGTGGTGCGAAATAGTGAGCCGACATGGACGAAATGGTTGTAAAAGGACCGTCTGAATTTGATGTTTCCAATTCCATTAAAGACTCACTCTACCAATCAACTAAAAAAAAATCTGCAGGGAGTCGTGTATCAAACAAAGAAAAAGAAGAAAAACGACAAATTGATAATAGTCCAATTAATTTTCTGATATGAAAAAAATGAATGACAAAATTAAAGCGAATCTTATAATTCAGTGGTGAGATTCGTCCTCAGATATTTTAAAGCCCTAATCCTTGATTTTTATACTCGACTTATATCGTCTAACCTTATATTTCACTGGGGAAGCAATAATTAGTACTCGAAAAGTAAGTAAATCCGATCCAAAGCAAGATGGATATTAATATAAGGGGAGGTATTGGTTTAAGATTTAGAAAGAATTTTAATGACTTTAAAAGTTAGGTAAAATATGTTGTTATTCAATCAAGATTTTTAAAAACTCTTTAAAAATTTGGTGTTATTGGTTGTGGATTTGTAAAAAGTTATCTAAAATCTTGATAAATCTAGTGTTATTGGATTAAGAGTTTTATAAAGTCATTAAAAGTTTTATGTTATTCAAGTAAAACAAAAGAATCTTGGATTGTTAATGAATTCAAATTTTATGTTATTGGTTTAGGATTTTATATCATTTCCTTCATAACAAAAGTCATGAAAACTCTTTCATCAAATAGAAAGATTTTACAAGATTAGAAAAAACAAATCATCAAGATTTTAAAAAACTTCCTAAACAATCTCTTAGAATCCTTCATTTTTAACTTTCAATTTTCTATGATTTTAACAATCAGCAAGAACATAAAGTCATTAAAATTCTTTCTAAATCCTAAACCAATACCTCCCCCTAAGTTTCTTACAATGAAAATTATCCAATTATTATTATTTAATTTTATGAATTTCTTAGATAGTGCAATAACTCTCTCCAAAGTTTCTAAAAACTCTTATTCAAAAAACTTTTAACCATATTTAAGAAACTCAAACAATTTTATATATATAGATTTTTCTCTCTCTATTCTAAGAAATTTATGTTAATGGAGATGACCTAAAGAACAAACATTGCTTTCAAGATTAATATCATAAAAAAGAAATATGAGAGTTGCTTTATGTGGCAATACTCTTTTAAGTTACAATTTTAAAATGTGATAAGTGATGACAAACATACATATATACACTACACATACTAATTTAGTTGCAAGAAAATTCTAACCACGTGGACTTTTTGATATTTTCTTAAGAGTATCACTGTATCAGTATGTCGACGCAAGTCCAATACAATATTGCCAACAGATCTAAGAAAATATATTTTAGTCATTTCTTAAATATATTTTAGTCATTTCTATATAGGGCCTGATAAGAGATTAACACGTACAACCAAACATCTTTAAGGTTTCCCAAATAAGATGTCATAAGGATTGAATCGATTGATAGATGAAGCTGAAGTTGTTGTAGTGGACAACATATATATTATTGAGGAAATTACAACCAGAAATAGTGTTGAAGTTTACTTACAAACATTATGGATAAGCTTAGTTAAGTAAGATGATGATTTTCCTCGTTTGCAATAATATTTTAATTAGAAGTGTGTGGACAAGAGATCAACATGTTTCATGATGGTTTAGAAAAACATTGTTAGTGAACTCATCACCTCCATCACACTCAAATGTTCTAATTAATTCTTTATTTTAACAAATTTCTGCAAGTTGTTGTAACGATACGAAGATTGAGAAAAAAAAAATGTTTAAAAGGGTAAAACCAACTAAACCATGAATAAAGAGGTCTTGAACACTTTCCAAGCTGGCATGCATTATGTACTTCATTTCAGTAGTTGAAGAGCAGGTTATTTGGATGTCACAATCTTTGATAGCATACTTCAACAATACTTGCAATATTTTGTCAGAGGATAGATATTTTACAATAATTATAGTTATTTATTTATTTAAATAATTTAAATTTGTTGGTCTGTGTCAGCTTACCTCTAATTATCCATGTAAATGTATCTTAATATCTTTGATTGTGACTATATATGTGCGTCTTTAGTATAAAAAAATCTCAAAACATGGATTTTCTTCAATAACATCTTTTAAAGCTTTTTGGTATTGCATTGAACTTATGTCAAGGATGCTCTAATTGGATTAGTTAATAGACAATAAATATATTATTTGATGAGAGATTTATATATTTGATTTTTGAATTGATTTGAATCTATATAAAATTTCGAGTTATTCTATTATTTTGTAATATATATATATATATTTTGTTGTTCTATCACCATCTGTATCTCTTGTTTTTTTTAACTAATATTATTATTTTTTTTAGTAGAAGAGAGGAGACTGAGTTTCCTTAAATTTATTCAAAAATAAAACTAGAGTTACCACCGAACACGATGTGGAAACGCAGTTCCAGTCTCATCCGCTAATAGCTCATCGTTAATACATACTGAACAAACATCAAAAAACTGAAAATCCAACGGTAAAGAAAAAACATAGTTGGCTACTTGTACTTGACTAAACCATCTGCAAGACGGATAGCTTCCCTATAGATAAGAGTAATACGGACTCTAGTCCCTTGAAATAAAGCCATAGCACAAATATACTAGGAAGGACAGCGGATGAGAATCACTTATCCCTGTCGTGAGAAAACGAACAACCATCTCCGAGTCCACCTCCAACTCCACGCATCGCATATTAGATTCCCAAGCCATACACAATCCATAGTATACTCCCCACAATTCTGCTAACAACGCCGGACATATACCAATATTGAAAGCAAAACCCCCGCACCATACACCATCACTATCCCATAGAACCCCTCCTGCCGTTGCCTGACCAGGATTCCCTCTTGATGCACCATCAATATTTAACTTCACCCAACCCACACTCAGTTTGTGCCGAGAGATCAGTCTATCCTCCCTGCGTACGTCTGCTCCAACAATCCGCATTTTATTATGCGCTTTAAAGATCTCATGTGCCTGATCCTTTAGAAACTGCACCCTATCCCGACACTTACCTTGCACCCCAAAGACATTGCCACATCTCCATTTCCAACCCTACCACACCGCCATCACAAACTACGTGGCCCATGGACTACCAAAAGAACATTTTGTATAGCAGGACAGTCTCATAGTACATGAAGTAGGGACTCTTCACCATTCTTACAAACCTGGCAAAGTCCACTCTCACAAAGGTGTCATCGTCTACGCTCCTCGTTCGTCATTACCACCTATGCATTTTCAGCCAAATAATTTTTTTTATCCTTTCAGTAGCCACAACCCCCCCATAAACGATCATACATAAGCTTCAAGTTCTGTCTTGGCGTATCATCCCGCATAAGAAAGTGATACGCCGTTCGAACTGAGAATTGCCCATTTAGATCCTCACTCCAAGAGATCCTATCATGCCCCCATTGACATTGTCAACTACCACAACTTTCAAGTGTAATATGATATGCTCTAGAACATATGGATAAATACCGCTCCAGTTCCATCCTTTACTACTATGCCACATGTCTAACACCCTCAAGGATTCAAAACCAGGCGGAAGCACAACCGTAGCACAGTCGCGAAGCGGTATATTCAACAACCATTTGTCATACCAAAAGCGAATACTGTTCCCATCACCCAGTACTCAACTCATTCTCGGACGAATCACTTCGGCGACACATGAGGCCACACTCCTCCAGGTAGAGGACCACATGTTCTTAGGAATGAGCCAAGAGGGATCCCAAATATCAGCAACTTTATACTTGCTCTGCAACACTCTCGCCCACAAACTAGTGTGATCACTCAACAATCTCCAACCTACTTTAGCCAACAGTGCTTTATTCATCACCCGTGCAGAATGGATCCCCAAACCCCCTTCATACTTCAGTCTACAAACCTTCTCCCAACCCAGCAAATGCAGTTTACGCTTCTCAGGAGTCCCTCCCCACAAAAAAGAACGCGAAACCTTCTCTAAACCATCCATGACAAAATTTGGTAGAGCAATTGTGCTCATAGCATGAACTGGAATTGAGGACAGAACCGCTTTAGTTAACGTCACCCGTCCAGCAAGACTTAAGACGTGTACCCTCCAACCCGCTAACCTCGATGACACTCTGGCCAAAGTCTCCCCAAAGGTATATTTATTAATCCTTTTATGTAAAAATGGCATACCAAGATACTTCCTCAGGTCTCGTGTTGACTTTATTCCACTCACATCTGTTATCAGTCTCTCCAAATCACGGTTCACATTACCAGAGAAGAAGATTTTAGACTTTTCTAAACTTATTTTCTGTCCCGATGCAGAGCAGAATTTCTCCGGCACTCCACGGATCACCAAAATCTGAGTGACAGAAGCTTCAGCAAAGAGAATGAGATCATTAGCAAAGCATATATGGGAAAGTTGAGGCCCTCTCTATGATAGTTTGATAGGATTCCACGGCTCTATCAATTTGGTGACACAACCTCTCCATACAAAGCACAAATAAATAGGGAGATAGAGGGTCTCCTTGGTGAAGACCTCGAGAAGGCTTAAACTCACTTGTCTTCTCACCATTCCACAACACAGTCATCGAAGGGCCCGTTACACACTGCATGATCCTCCTTATCCACTCTTCCAGAAGTCGTACTGCTCTCAGCGTTTCTTAAAGAAAGTCCCACCGAATACGATCATAGGCTTTCTCGAGATCAAGTTTCAACAAAATCCACCCCTTCCTACCCTTTTTACGCCAGAATTGAGTTATTGTCTCAGGCTTCTCCACCTTCGGAATCACAGGGACTAGTACATCATTTAAACCACTCAGAAGCTGTCTTGTCTCAAAAACTGAAGGACCAAAAGAGTCACAGATTCTCCCACCGTGTCCCAACAATCTTGATAAAAGATGGGTGAAACCCATCAGGCCCTGGGGCTTTACACCTACCCATGCTCCTGATTGACATCTCCACATCCATGCAAACAAATGACAAACTAAGATCGGTTAACTCACCGCGAGCAAGACAAGGAAATCCCAGAAGAGGTAGAACCTCATCTACATCTTCCACATCCTCCAAAGAGTAAAGGCGATTATAATAACTCTTTGCCAAGTTCTCCAATTATACCATATCAGAGACCCACCTACGTTGTTATCTTTCAACATTTCAACTTTATTCCTCCGTTTTCAAATAACAGTCGAGGAATGACAATACTGCGTGTTACGATCCCCAAAGACCACCCATTTCTCTCTTGATTTCTGGAACCATAGCATTTCTTCCTGCTCCAACACTGCATCAAAATCCTTTATCAAGCTCTCCTTCTTACTTAAAAGATCATCAGTCTGACTTACCTCCATAAGATCCTGCACTACCTTGATCTCATTCACAAGTTTCTCTTTCCTCTGTTGGATCCCCAAAGACTTCTTTATTCCAACGCTTTAATGTTACTCGCAGTCCATCCAACGCCTGCGGAGTAGAAAGCTCACGGTTCCAAGAATTTATCGGAAACTCTTTAAAACTTGAATGTTGCAGCCAAGCCGCCTCAAAACAAAAAAGCTCCTACTTGGATCAGCCTGAATCTCTGGGCTCCGATGGATATATAGCGGTGTATGATCATAGGGCAAGAAGGGTAAGCGAGTCACGGAAGCTTCTTGCCATTCAACCGTGTGGATGCAGAACAAAGCACTCTATCCAGTCGTTTGGCCACATAATTATCCCTCAGGCGCCCTCGTCGCCAAGTAAACCGACTACTCTTAAAACCCATATCAATGAGAAACAACTCATTGATCCAGTCACCGAAAGCAAGTGAGTTCGCTGAGAACCTGCCATTAACACTGTCACGCTCATCAATCTGTACAATTGTATTGAAATCTCCACCTACAATAAGTGGTTCAGTAATACCCTGTATTTCATCCCTAAGCAAACTCCAAAGACCACTGCGACGACAACAAGCTTAGCATGAATAAATTGGTCCGACGAGTTAACTATCGCCACCGCACCAATTCATGACATCCATAACAACCACAACTATGGCAAATACGTTGTGCTCTACCCCCCCCCCCCCC
>NC_025687.1:25061638-25077134 GCF_000633955.1 Camelina sativa | reverse complement strand
CAGAACATATCTAATTGATCGGCAAAAGTTTGGTTTATCTGCCCCCTGGAAATTCCAAAGCAAACAATTCATTATCATGGTTAAAAGAATAGCACGAACTACCAGTTCAGTCTGTTATGCGCTCCCACTCTCCGCCATACCGCTGACAGAACAGTCTCCACAATAATATCCTGGTTCTCTGTAACACCAGCCAGATGACGAGGATGAACCATTTCAACACTCTCGACAGATCGCCCATGAATCTGCACCGTCGCTGTCTCACCGTCAGTCAAAAACACACCGCCTGGTCGACAAGCTCCCTGATCCTTGATGCGTAATCGTTTCCTGAGGCAGATAATTCGACATCATCCTTACTCGGCCCATAAACTAGACCCCTTGAAGGTCGAATCGGTTTCTGTTTGGGCTTAGGCCCATTAGACCTCAATCCTTTTTTTCTCCACCTGTTTTTCCTGAAAAACACATTTAAATTTGCCCGATACTTGTTCAAAATTATCCCCAAAGATATTCTCCTTTGCTTGTACAACAACCTTCCCCTTATTAGGATCTACCATTTTTCTTATTACTATCCATTGAATCTCCGATCCTTCCTTCTTTACATGATCCCATATCAGTCTCCAAAGTACCAAATTTATTAGAGGTGGTAATATTATCAAAAATCTTCCTAATCGGGATGTCCCGAAGATTACGTCCTTGATTCCCATCTCGGTTCTTCTGAACCACCCCAGGTTTAGCGACTCTCCCGCGTTGCCGAACCGCCGTGCAACCATCATCGTTCATCCTGTTATCACTAGAATCTACACCCACCGTCTCCGACACTGCAACCAACCGTCGTTCCTGGACCGTCAGCGTGAGAGGACATGTGTGGATTAAATGTCCATACAATCCACACTTAGAACAGATGGTGGCTAAACCTTCGAATGATACATACTATCGCTCCCCATTTACCAACACCGTACCCTTCAAGGGTCGTCGCAAGTCCACCTCCACACAGACCCGTGCAAACCGAGCCCACTCAAACTTTAGGGTTATCAAATCCACCTTGATGTTCATATACACATCTTATAATTTATTTATTTATAACTAATGCAAAGATATAGTACTTAATTGAAAAGCTAGCACGACGAAAGGGAGTCTCCGGAACCATCCTCATACACAAAAGCCATGTCGACGTCACTCGAGAAGTCTTTGTTCGTCGGGAAAGTAACAGTGCTCGCTGTGTACGAAGAAGGTTTGGTGTCAATACGGCAGAGCGTCCTTATATGAGTCAACTCGGCCTGAGCAAAAGCGAGCTGAGTTTGGAGAGCCTCGAGTTGCCTTTGTAATGAAGAAATTGTCCCTCCACATCCGTACACTGGATCTAGCACCCTCGCGTTGGCCTACACCAAAGAATTCAGGGCGTCCCCTCGTTGGTTCTCCGATAGCTCCTACGATCGTTGAATTAATAAACTTAATTAGGATATTTGTAATATTTACTTTCACTCTTTTATTTTTTTGGAAGTTTTAGTGACAATCAAATAATAATAATTTTACGTATGTTTGAATTTGTTGTTTCATTAATTGTTTGTAATGATTTTGTCAATGATATCATAGTAATATTCAATAGTGGAAAATAGTAAGAAGTCGCTTTTAGACATGGATCAATTATTCACAGCGTCATACTTTGTCATAAGATAACAAATTATAAGATATAAATGTCACGATTCGGCATTTTAACGTGACATTTTATATCACGTTAACGTGCAATGTAGACTTTTTTATCAAACTTGAAAGAGACTTCCTACAATATTTTTACACGCGGTTTCGATATTTTCCAAAAATAACAATTTTTTTTTAAAAAAGCAATGTCATCACACTGAAAAGATCGAAAAACCCTAATCGTTTAAAACGTTAAATTGCAAAAATCAAAAACAAACTACATAATTTAACAACTTGAACATTTAGGTAAGAAGATTATACAACCCCCTTTCTCCCTATAGCTTACACGACTATAATAACAAAATTGCGGGTTAACATCACACAATGATACAATTGAATCAAGAAGAGATCATAATCAGAATTCACAAGCCTTTTACACCTTAATTTTTTTATAAAAAAAATTGGCTAGAGAAGTGAATATTCTCCTGCAACATCTTATTGACATTACTAGCACCAAAAATTTTGTGGACAATGGCAAATTTTTAAGGTTCTTTAGAGGGAAAATATGGAGCAAAGACGCAATCTTTCACACACTTCCGCCGGAGAAGCTTACACCCGGCACAGGGCGATACTGTTCGTCCATGTCTGTGACCCTTTTGTCTCATTTAGAAAAGTAAAAAAAAAGAGTTTTGAGGCTTAAGACAATAAGAATAAGAGAAGAAGAAGAAGAAGACTTTAGAGAATAGTGTGCGACTTGTGTTTATATAGAACAAGAAGAGAAAGTGAGACATCAAATCTTCCATTTTAAAACTTTTAAAACTTCTTAATTAATATTAGCGTTCGTGTTTGTGAGCACAAAAATTATTGTTACGTTTTAGCGTATGTGTGCGTGTCATGCGTATATGTTTGTTTCACCGTGAACATAGAAGTTACGTTTGTGTATATGTGTATGTGTTCATGTAATGAGTTTGTATCGGTGTTAGCACTAAAAATGTGGGAACCTCATGCGACCTGTCACAAACTTAAAACACATGCAAGTCAGACAAGTACTCAAAGTGAAAGCCAAAAGAGAGAGAAATTGAAGCCAACAATTCCAAAACTTTTAAAAGAATGCATACCTGATACCTAGCTGATCTAATTGGAAAGAGGAGTTTTGAAGACGACGTGCACCACAGAAGCTCAACCCATTGCTCTGATAAAAGAATCAAAGAGTAAAGCTGTGTGCTTAAAAATATCAAAGTCTCTAAAACTGTACGAGATGTTTATAGGGTATACCTTTGGTTTAAAAGAAGTGAATGAGGTTTTATTTAGACAATAACTGGATGACAAAGTCAGAAGTTTACCGTGGCATGGACTTGGAGAGATAATAACCAATAGACGATAGTTCCTCTGTTCCTGCAAGTTTAAAATATACCTTAAATGAGTATGGTAAGACAAAAGAAATCACAGAATGTTGAAAATCATAAATTCTGAACTTTGCATCTACATAACATTATATGAATCACACAACCTTGATTAAGTTATAACACTATAATATTAAAAGAGAAAACGAACATATTGCTAAGACTAGATCATTCATGTAATGAATAATGATGTACACACAACCACCACCAAATATGCCTTATTTGAAAACTAATCAGATGTAGAATCAAGAGTCATTGACTTAAATAAAACTTGCAAGAATCAAATACTTACATGCTTGACTTTCAAAGTTCAGTATTATACCCACATACACGACACAACTTCAATATGTTTTCTGCAAATAAAATCATATATTCGTTAAGCAAAAGATAGTGTATATGTGAAGACCGACATTAACAATTTCAAAATTTGATTATGCAAATGGTAAGTGAAGATCATACCTTGTGTTAAAAGAGGGAAGACAATTACCTAATCAAAAGAAGGGAAAGATGCAGTCTTCACCTTGGATCTTCTGCAATACCTATATTTCCCGGTTAAGAACGAATCACCAAAAAGATGTGGTTAGAGCACAATAAGGCAAGTAAAGACTAATTTACTCTTCTAATAATATAAGATTTATAAGAGATGTATATAAAAGTAAAAAGGAACTTACAAAGTACTGTATAGAGGTTGTGCAGAAATCTCCTTAGTTGAGCCATTAAACAAGCCCTATTAAGGACTTTTATTCTCCGCTAAATTTGCAGAATATTGAATCTTATAGTTTAAGCAGAGAGATTGAATGTTCTCAGGACACCATTAGTCCCAGCCTTAAGGAGGTCTTAACAGAGATATTGAAGTTTCTGTCAAGCTGTCCATGCACAACAAGACATCTTTTTATTAGAACTTTTTATTCTCCATCAAATTAGCAGAGCTATTGAATTTTCTCAGGACATTACCCATGCCTTAATAAAGGTCTTAGCAAAGATATTGAAGTTTTTGTCAAACTGTCCCAGCACAACAAGACATCTTTTAATCGGACAGAACATTCCCTTATAAGAACTTATTTTCTCAGGACATTGTTCATGCCTTAATAAAGGTCTTAGCAGAGATATTGAAGTTTTTGTCAAGCTTTCCCAGCACAGCAAGACATCTTTTTACTAGATATATTTATTCTCCATCAAATTAGAAGAGAGATTGAATTTTTTTCAGGACTTTGTCCTTGCCTTAATAAAGGTCTTAGCAGAGATATTGAAGTTTTTGTCAAACTGTCCCAGCACAGCAAGACATCTTTTAATCGGACAGAACATTCCCTTATAAGAACTTTTTATTCTCCATCAAACTAACAGAGAGATTGAATTTTCTCAGAACATTGTCCAAGCCTTAATAAAGGCCTTAGCAGAGATACTGAATTTTCTGTCAAGCTGTCCCAACACAGAAGGACATCTTTAAATCTGAGAGAACATTCCCATATTACTTTCCCTTATCAGAACTTTTTATTCTCCATCAAATTAGCAGAGAGAATGAACTTTCTCAGGACATTTTCCAAGCAGAGTTATTGAAGTTTTTGTCAAACTGTCCCAGCACAGCGGACAGAACATTCCCTTATTACTTTCCCTAATAAGAACTTTTTATCCTCCATCCAATTAGCAGAGATACTGAACTTTCTCAGGACATTGTCCAAGCCATAATAAAGGTCCTTTAGCAAAGATATTGAAGTTTCTGTCAAGCACACAGCAAGACACTAGTATTTTTGGGACCGTCAAGCACACAACAAGACTTAGCTCAGTGAGCATTTAATCGGACAGAGATTTCCCTTTTAATAACTTTTTATCCTCCATCAAATTAGCAGAGATATTGAACTTTCTCAGGTTATTGTCCAAACCTTAATGAAGGTCTTTTAGCAGAGATATTGAAGTTTCTGTCAAGCACACAATAAGACAATAGTATTTTTGGGACCGTCAAGCACACATCAAGACTTAACTTGTGAGCATTTAATGGGACATAGATTTCCCTTTTAATAACTTTTTATCCTCCATCAAATTAGCAGAGATACTAAACTTTCTCAGGACATTGTCCAAGCCTTAATGAAGGTCTTTTAGCAGAGATATTGAAGTTTCTGTCAAGCACACAACAAGACAATAGTATTTTTGGGACCGTCAAGCACACATCAAGACTTAGCTCAGTGAGCATTTAATCGGACATAGATTTCCCTTTTAATAACTTTTTATCCTCCATCAAATTAGCCGAGATACGGAACTTTCTCAGGACATTGTCCAAGCCTTAATAAAGGTCTTTTAGATGAGATATTGAAGTTTCTGTCAAGCACACAGCAAGACAGTAGTATTTTTGGGACCGTCAAGCACACAACAAGACACTACAAGAAAACAAGTCGATAACTGACAGATTTATTGACAGCACTAATTTGTCGGTAATTACCGACGGTTTACCAACGAATATTTGACGGAAGATTAGTTTGTTGGTTATTAGTCAGAAAATTACTGACGGACAAAATCCGTCGGTAATCCGTTAGTTTTTCTGATGGATTACTGACGAATATCTAATTCTTCGCGTGTGTCAAATTTTAGTCGGTGTTTTTTTAATTTGTCGGCAATCCGTCAGAAATAACAGACAAAAACTGATGGATATTAACTTTTCGTCGGGTGTGTCAAAATTTGGTCTGATTTTTTTTTCTATCCGTCAGTGATCCGTCTGCTTTTTTTATCCGTCGGTAATCCGTCAGAAATGATCGACGGATCACTGACGGTTACATGTAGATAGTGTAAAATTTGTGTTTTTGATAGAAAATAGGTTTTTTACTTAAAGTACTTATGGTGTGGTATTACATCTTATAGGTAAGTATTTGCTATTTGTCTTTGAAATTATTTTTTCTCTAATTTAATCATATAGATGTTTATTTTCACAAATAATTTCATGGTTAGTATATATATATATATATATATATCTTTTTTTTTTTGACAACTTCATGGTTAGTATATAATATATAGTATATGCATATTGTTAATAAAAATTATGAAGTTAAGTGTTTTAATCTTAAATCTGTCAGTAATTTATCAGTAATCCGTAAAATAACTAACAAAAAACCGATGAATGTAATATTGACAAAATTTTGATATCCGTCAGTAATCTGTCGGAAATTACCGACGGAAAACCGACGGATATTGAAATTTTCGTCCGCGAGCCATATACAGAAAAAATTTTGAGACGCGGGAAATGAAAATTTTTAGTCATAACTGACGAGCTATCTGTCGGTTATTCTGTCGGTACTGTCGATATTACCAAAGCACTTCATCTTCTTCTCCACAGATTGTTTTTATTTTTCTCATCTTCTTCTCTGCATATTTCTTTTTTATTTTTCTCAAAATCTTTCTCAAATCCTCTCTCCAACTATGTATAACCTCCAACAATTACTTCGTTCCAATCTGGCAAGTCTTTCCTACCACTCTCTCCAACTTCAAGAAGATAAGTTCTCTTTTTATCTTTTTATAGATTTGCTTAGTTCTCTAAGATTTCTTAGGAATAAGATAGATTAATTAAGTTTGAAAGTTTGTTCCATTTGACTGTTATTGATTTGATGAATTTGTTTGTAATAGATGTGTGTTAGATTTGTTAGACTTGGGTTTTATTGGATTTGATGAATTTGTTTAGTTTTTATACATTTTATAATTTTTTGATATTTTTTGATTAGTTTTTACAATGGTTTCTAATATTGTTAAGTATTGATTTTATACATTTTATTAATTTTGCTTTTAAGTATTGATTTTATACATTTTATTAATTTTGCTTTTATTTATTTTCAATTAAGTATATAATGTATATTATGAATTTCTAATATTGTTAAGTATATTATGTTTTTTTTGAACAATTTTTAGTTTTTTTTCAACAATTTTTTGTTTTGGGTTTTTATAAAACTTTTAAACTTCTGAATTTAAATATTTAAGCATATAGATGGTTTAGTATTTAATTAAATTTTTATAATTATGCTACTTTTATTTTTCTAAAAGTTTAAATTTTTGTTTGAAAAATTTATATATAATCCGTCGGTAATTTCGTCCGTATAACGAGAAACTTCTGAACCGTTAGCTGTCAGGAATCCGTCAGTAAAACGACTATCGGAAATCCGTCGGTAAAATTTCCGTCAGAATTCTGTGAGTTAAATTTCTATCGGAAATCCGTCAGAAAACCGACGTATTTCCGACAGAATAAATTTTCCGACAATCTTGATCCGACGGATGTTTTTGTCTGTTTTTCGTCGGTAATAGGTGTTTCCGACGGCTAACTGACAGATATGCCTGTCGGTTTTAAGCTGTTTTCTTGTAGTGAGACTAAGCAGGGTGAGCATTTAATTTGACAGAGATTTCCCTTTTAATAACTTTTTATCCTCCATCAAATTAGCAGAGATACTAAACTTTCTCAGGACATTGTCCAAGCCTTAATGAAGGTCTTTTAGCAGAGATATTGAAGTTTCTGTCAAGCACACAACAAGACAATAATATTTTTGGGACCGTCAAGCAGACATCAAGACTTAGCTGAGTAAGCATTTAATCGGACAGAGATTTCCCTTTTAATAACTTTTTATCCTCTATCAAATTAGCAGAGATATTGAACTTTCTTAGGACATTGTCCAAGCCTTAATAAAGGTCTTTTAGCAGAGATATTGAAGTTAATTTCTACCAAGCACACAACAAGACAGTAGAGATTTAAGTCTCTAATATTATTGGGACCATAGATGGTATGTGACAAGCCTTTCCCTTACGGACAATTTCCCCAAGTTAGAAACCGAACAGACACAATCATGCAAATGTGTAGTCCCTTTCTTTTGGGTTTTAAGAAAACAAAAAACTTTAAATCAGAACACATAAAGCAAAGAGAATAGATACCACTTTACCATTAAAAGCTTCATTAGTCTCCTTGAAGAAACGTTTCGTAAGTAGCCATCATATCACTAAGGTTGCCAGTTCTGCATATATAGTTAAGAATCTCAAAAACATTAGTCACTAAACAAATTTCAGTCAAAAGCAAATTAACAAAAGCTTAGTACTAACCAGTTCAAGCAAGCTTACTACTCTGTACAATTCTAGTACTTA
The DNA here is from genome assembly GCF_000633955.1 of Camelina sativa. Lineage (NCBI taxonomy): Eukaryota > Viridiplantae > Streptophyta > Magnoliopsida > Brassicales > Brassicaceae > Camelina > Camelina sativa. The sequence goes on along the minus strand of NC_025687.1, from coordinate 25,068,993 downwards.
CTTACTACTCTGTTAACAAAAACTAACACTAGTAAACTTGCATAGACTTTGTAGTGATTCGGTGGGATGAGGAAAATTAGAATTTTGTAGAAGGATGTTCAATATAGAATTTAATAAGGATTCTTGTTTTTTTGAACCTGAATTTAATAATAACTAAAATCTATACTAGTATTTTTGCAACAGTTTTTGCTCAAAAATCAGTTTTTTAAAAGTTTTTACATTTAATGTCATTTAATGCTTATATTATTTTCAAACAAGTTTAGTTAATTTTCTACTATCCTTATAACCAAACAGAATTAAAATATTAGAAATATCCATATATATAATATTCTATATTTAATATAGATATTTAGAAGATTTATTTCATATTAAAAAAATTATTCTCCTATCATCTTTTTATTTATTTTAAAATTTAAATGTATATTTTTCCTGCATATATTGTGATTTGAATTTTTTAAAACAAATATATATTACTCAATTAATATAAAAAGTGTGTGTTCAACATTCATATATTGTAAATTTACCGTATATAGTAAATTATAAAATTTTAAGAAGTTTATAATTTATAATTGATATATCTAGAGTTAATAAAAAGTTTGAAAATTATGAATATTTGAACATATTAAATTTTCAAAATAACACAAACGAGTTATATTACATGACCGCTTAGATGATATTACATGACTGAACTAATAATATTTAAAAATAAATTATCATTAATATGATACTTTAATACATGTTAAATCCTTATTTTACTATTTTAACAATACTAATATAAAATATGTCTAATCAAACTGATTTAATTAAGATTGTATTAAAAAGTTGTTGTGCGGTATACCACGAATTATATACTAAAAAAAATTAATATTAAAATAATACATTAAAAGAAAGTTTAAAAAGAACTTGTCCAAGAGTATACCACGGATCATAATCTAGTTCACTAGTAAACTTGCATACAGTTACTACATCTTATCTTCTTGAACCTGAATTTAAATGATATATTATTTTTGATTATCTTACAAACTATCTTTGAGATGGTGTAGTGATTGTTTGAAAAATTTCATATACACCCTAAATCATGATCAAAAGATAAGGAATAAATTTTTACAAACGATGTTGGCTTTAATATTTTTTTTTTAAAAAAAAAACCATCATAGACACCATAATCCATAAGGTTCACGATATTCCTAGTTTATGTGCTTTCTCCTATATATGTAACTTCTTTTTTTTTTTTTTTTTTTTTTNGGATATCGATCTTATATTAAATATAGAGGAAAGTTTACACTAGTGCCATAGACACCATTAAGCTTTGGGAAGAGAAAGACTGAAAAAAGCAGGGTGAGTAATGAGTCTTTCATGACAAATGAAAGTGAGAGAACCATAAAGTGAGATAGGAATCTTGTTGTTGAGGCGTCGTGCTTGAGTTTCTGTCGTGTGCAAGTAACCTCCTTCTCATAAGTTGATGAATCCTTTGCTTGATTTGTGCTTGGCTTCGGAGTGTTGGGATGTGTAGGCGCTCATTACGCTCTTTCCAAATATGGTAAATTAGCGCTTGTAGAACCAACCAGCAAATTGTATTTAGCCTCTTATTTGCCGTTGGTCTTTTTATCCAGAGTAGCAATGCGTCAAAGGAGGAGAATTGCGGTGGAAATAAGTGAGCAAAAAAATCTGACCAGAGTTCTGAGGAGTAAAAATATTGAAAGAAAAAGTGGTTCCTTGATTCCTCACCGGAAGCACAAAGTAGACAAGATGCTGGGATTTGAACAGGTAGATTCCATCTCCTTAATCTGTCTCGAGTTGTTAGCCGATCCAAAACTGTGAGCCAAGTCAGGAAAGCCATCTTTGGGATATTTTCTTTGAACCAGACTTGATGATGCCATGATACTGATGGTTCTGGAGGATGTAAGTGATGCCACAGTTGCATGGATGAGAATTTTCCTTGAGATTGATCAGCTGTAAACTTCCACTGAAAAACATCATCACCCGTATTCTCTGTTGGAGGATTGTGAGTCATAAGGCATGATCGCAGGAGTTGTACTATTTGATGCCTCCCATTTGGAAGTGACCAGGTTCCACTTGGAGCAGCTTGTTTGACAGTAGAGAGAATCCGGATACCCGTAACCCGTGGTCCTGAGTTACCAGTGATATCAATAAGTGGACCTAGTCCAGTCCAGTTGTCATGCCAGAAGAGTGCATTGGATCCAGAGTTAATAATGCAGTAAATATATGGTCTCGCCAGAGCTCTCAACTTTACCAGCTTTCTCCATATCAAGCTGCCAGTTGTAGTGAAATCTGTATCCCATAAACATCTTCCTCTGATTAAGTGCTTATTAACCCACGAAACCCATAGTGAACCTCCTTGAGAGTATAGTAGCCATATTAACTTGAGGCCAAAAATCTGATTCCAGTCAGCCAGTCTTTTAAGACCAAGGCCTCCAGCGGCTTTTGGAGTACAAACAACTTCCCATGAAACCTTAGCTCCCTTGGCAGAGGAAGCAACACCCTTCCACAAGAAAGCACTGCACATTTGCTCAAGCGATTGCAAACAATTAGTTGGAAGCAAGAAGATTGATGCCCAGAAATTGATGGTACTGTTAATAACTGAATGTAGGAGTTGCAATCTTCCTGCAAATGATAAATGCCGGTTTGTCCAAGAGGAGATGCGTCCCTTGACTTTGTCTAGAAGAGGTTGATAGTCTGATGGGTTTAGCTTGTTTGGGAGAAGCGGGACTCCAAGATATCGAACTGGGAGGGAGCCATGATTGAGGTTATGCCTTTGAGCCATATGTCTGATGTGATCTCTATCATTTCCATCAAGAAAAAGGCAAGTTTTTGCAAGATTTATTCCCAGACCAGAAGTTAACTGAAACTGAGCCAAGATATCAAGGATTGAGCTGAGAGAGGATTCTCTACCATCGAAGAAAACTAGGATATCATCTGCAAAGCTCAAGTGTGTGATCAGAGGGTCGGCACACTTTGGATGAGGCTGAATCCTGTTCATCGACACTGCTTCATCAAGTTGCTTGGAGAGTATATCCATTACTAATGTGAAGAGGGGGGCCGAGATTGAGTCTCCTTGTCTAAGACCTTTCCTTCCTGGAAAATATCCTATCAATTCACCATTAATATCAACAGAGTAGGACGGAGTGGTGAAGCATGTAGTTATCTACTTAATAAACATGGGAGGCAGTTCCAAAGCTCTTAGGATGTTGTGAAGGAAATTCCAGTCGATATTGTCAAAGGCTTTTGATAAGTCGATCTGTAAGCATCCTCTAGTCACAGGACCATCAGTGTTGAAATCCGTAACAAGCTCGCAAGCTAATAAAACATTTTCACATAGGAGCCTGCCAGGAATGAAGGCTACCTGATTTCGCTGTACTGCTTGACTAGTAATCAGCTTGAGCCTTTTTGCCAAGATTCTTGAGATGACCTTGTAGATGGTATTACAACAAGAGATTAGTCTGAATTCAGATAGTTTTTCTGCCGTAGTAGTCTTGGGGATAAGTGCTAGAACAGTTGCGTTGACTTGCCTTAGTAACCTCCCAGATTTGAAGAATTCAAGTACTGCTTCTATTAAGGTAGGTCCAACCACCGCCCATGAGTTAACGAAGAACTCAACCGTAAAACCATCAGGTCCTGGAGCCTTGCTTCGCGGTAAGGAGAAAAGAGTTGAGGTAATTTCTTCACTGGTGGGAATTGCAGTAAGCTTTGCTGACAAATCCGACGAGCATCTGAAGGAGTGTAGTTCCTTGATTCTCTCCTCTGATAATGGAAGCACTGATGTGTTTTTTGTACCAAGAAGAAGTTGATAGTATCCCACAATCATCTCCTTTAAAGCTCCCTTGTCAGTAATCCTCTCCTCATCTTCAGTGAGAAGCGAGCAAATTTTATTCCTTGCTTGGTGAGCCTTGACTGAGTTGTGGAAGAATTTAGTGTTTGAGTCACCTTCTGTACACCAGCGAATTCTAGACTTCTCCCTTAGAAAGATTTCCTCTGCATTAGATAAGATAAGCCATTTTCTTCTGGCCTCCTTTTCACTCTCAAATAAAGCAGGAGAAGGGTTTGTGAGAATTTGGGTTTGCAATTGAGAGAGATTTGCATGAGCTTCAGCTGCTCGAGCTTGAATGTTGCTGAACTCATTTCTGTTAAGAGCCTTGCATCCAAGTTTTACCGCTTTGAGCTTTTGGCAGAGGTTGAACATTGCAGTTCCCTGAAGTGGAGGAGAGTGCCAAGCCGTTTCCACTAGGCTTTGATAATCTGGATGAGTAGTAAAGAAAGTATAGAATTTGAAAGGTACCTTCCTTCTTTCTGTCTCCTCGCAGAGTTCAACAACTATTGGAGAGTGGTCAGAACCACCTGGAGCATCAAAAAGTGAAGTAGATTGTGAATACTCTATTAGCCATGCTTCATTTGCTAGAGCCCTGTCAAGTTTGCGGGTTATCGGGTTCAGAGATTGACCATTATACCAAGTGTGAGTTAAACCTCTACCTGGCAGGTCTGAGAGTGAACAATTTTCAATGCAAAGCTGGAACTCCGACATGCCTTGTAAAGGAAGAGGGTAAGGGTACAGTGAATAATGATCTTCAGCATGAAGGATTTGGTTAAAATCTCCAAGTAGCAGCCAAGGAAGGTTTCTGAGCAGATTGTTTTGGTGCATCTCCTCTAAAGTAGACCAAAGCTCTCTCCGAGCTAACATACAGTTGCGGGCGTACACAAAAGAGACTGTGAAAGATTGATTCGTAGAAGGATCAAAAACTCCACAAGTTATAACTTGGTCTGTTTTTTTATAAATAAAAACCTTAATAGCTGGATCCCAGACTATCCAGATTCTTCCGTTTAAAGCTTCAGTAGAGTAGTTGAAGTCATATCTCCAACCGGGAAAATTTGAAGCCAAAATCGTTGCAGCATTCTCTTGCTGAACATAAGTTTCCAAAATGGCTCCTAAAGAAAGCCTATTAGACCGAATCCAACTCCTGAGCTCACGTTGGCGGTGGGTAGTATTTAAACCCCGAATATTATAACAAAAAACTTTTATCATCATCAAAAAGGGCAAAAGGTTGAAAGCTGAGCTTTCAAGCATGATGAGCTGGGCGTCCTTTGGAGGATAATCGCCCACTGGTGGAGTTCTTACTAGTTTTTGGATTAGTCTTCTTCGAGATGTTACCTTTCTGCGACTCAGCAATACCGATGGTTTTAGCCTTTCTTGCAACTAAGGCCACCGAGGGTACTGTATCCTTTTCTTTCACGGTCACTACTGTGGAAGGGGTGAGGGATGTTTCTGCAGTTATTGTTGTTTCTGCAGTTATTGGTGGGGAGAGAGTTGTATTGCTCTTTACGTTATTTTGAGCACTTGGAGGAGCTCCTTCATTCGAAGACTGAGGTTTGGTGGTGGACCTTTGTATGGTTGGTGGAGACTGAGGTTTGGTGGAGGAGTCTGCAAGTTGCTTTCCCAAATCATTTTGTTGTTTTAACTTGGAGTTCCTCGATCTGCCATTGACCACTTGCCATTCATTGGGAGAGTCTGTTGTGGGCGAGTCAAAGTATCGGTGTGTAGCGGTTGATGTGGCCGCAACAAGAGATAACTGCTTATCATTTCCCGAGCTCTGAAGATTTTGTACAAGTTGTGGGGCCTGTAGTGGTTTAGTTAGAACAACCGGACCTTTGATTTGCCACGTTTGGGAGGAGAGGTGCCTAGTAGAGTCCTTGGTGTTGGGGACTCCTTGACTGTTTGATGAGTTTCCTTGAGTAGTCGGAGTAGTTTCTGGAGCAGTGGGACATCTATGATACAGATGACCAAATTCCTTGTAGTAGTCACATTTTGGAGGCAAACGAGGGTATTCCACCCAGATCCTGACTTCATTTCCTTCATCATCATCAACTAACACAGATTTAGATAGATCTTTCTTGAGGAGAATCTCCACCTTAATTCGAGTATCAGCGGTGAGTGGAGGTAACTGGTGTTTTTCCGTGTGCAGTGGTTCACCTATACCCGAGGCTATGGTACTTAAACCTGGGAGAGAGTATAATTGAGGTGGAACATCTTTCAATATGACCCAAATAGGAAGTGAGACCAGTTTAATCGGAGTTAGTGTTGCCGTTGGAGACCAAGCTGTTACCGTGAAGAGACAGTTGCCTGCTTGCCAACACCCAACCTCTAAAACCCATTTCCTTGTGAGCTCTGATGGGATGTAAATAAAAACAATACCATTTGGTAGGCACTTAATGTTGATTCTTCCTCCTTTTCCCCAAATGGGATTAAGGTCAACAAAGATTTTATCTGGTGGGGGAGGATTTCCATGGAAATGAGCCACTATGTGGTCTTTCCAAGTGTCTGAGGCACGAAGAATGACTGAAGCTGGTGCTCTGACTTTCGGAGTTCCATCATCAGTGAAGGTCGGCTGAACTGCTTTAGTGAGATTACGCAACGAAGACTTGAAACGCTCTGCCCACAGTAGCTGGGTGTCGTCGATGACAGGAGGAGAATTGCGTAGTTCTTCTTGTTCTTTGGGTAGGAGTGGAGTATTTAAATCTGCTTGTGAGGCAATTGTATCTTTTTGAGCAGGAACAGAGGACGAATCTCCAGGTGGAGACTTCTTCTTTTTACGTATGTCCAAAGGTAAATAATAAGCAAACACATGTTCTTAGCTAGAGAAAGTTTGCTTGAACTCTCATCTTTATATCGGTGATCCATGTTCTTATTATTTGTTAATTAACTTCGAGTTGCCCAGTGCCCACAACAACAAAATTCTTTTTTTTTTGGGTACCAAAATAATAGACTAATATATAACTTAAGTGTGAACTGTGTGTGAGGAGTATAAGATTCACGAAAAAGAATAGCACAATTTATTTGGGGACAGAACAATGAGTTTCTCGGTGGTCTTGTTCCACAATCCTCACTGTGCAACAACAACAACAACCATCTTCACAATCTCATCATCATCTTTCAGACCAAGAAGAAATCTATCTTCATCTAATCGTATCTTTTCGACCAATCAACCTAAACCCTTGGTCAAAAAACTTCAAATCATCGAAACCCTAGCCGCCAGAGACACAATCATAGACTTCGGCAAACACAAGGGCAAAATGCTTGGTACTTTGCCTTCTTCTTATCTCAAATGGGTCTCAAAGAATCTTCGTGCAGGAGATACTGAGTATTGGGCAAAGCTCGCAGACGAAGTCCTCGAAGACGATGTTTATAAAGATAGAGCAGAGTGGGAATTTGCAGAGAAAATCCTCCATGGAAGTGATGAGAGCATGAGGGCTTTAACTTCTGTAAAGAAGAACAGAGAAGAGACAAACTCTGTTTCTATGTTGTTGGAGATTAGTGAGAAATTTGGTTGGGATAATGAAGATAA
>NC_025687.1:25026335-25061578 GCF_000633955.1 Camelina sativa | reverse complement strand
TTCTTCCTCCTTTTCCCCAAATGGGATTAAGGTCAACAAAGATTTTATCTGGTGGGGGAGGATTTCCATGGAAATGAGCCACTATGTGGTCTTTCCAAGTGTCTGAGGCACGAAGAATGACTGAAGCTGGTGCTCTGACTTTCGGAGTTCCATCATCAGTGAAGGTCGGCTGAGCTGCTTTAGTGAGATTACGCAACGAAGACTTGAAACGCTCTGCCCACAGTAGCTGGGTGTCGTCGATGACAGGAGGAGAATTGCGTAGTTCTTCTTGTTCTTTGGGTAGGAGTGGAGTATTTAAATCTGCTTGTGAGGCAATTGTATCTTTTTGAGCAGGAACAGAGGACGAATCTCCAGGTGGAGACTTCTTCTTTTTACGTATGTCCAAAGGTAAATAATAAGCAAACACATGTTCTTAGCTAGAGAAAGTTTGCTTGAACTCTCATCTTTATATCGGTGATCCATGTTCTTATTATTTGTTAATTAACTTCGAGTTGCCCAGTGCCCACAACAACAAAATTCTTTTTTTTTTGGGTACCAAAATAATAGACTAATATATAACTTAAGTGTGAACTGTGTGTGAGGAGTATAAGATTCACGAAAAAGAATAGCACAATTTATTTGGGGACAGAACAATGAGTTTCTCGGTGGTCTTGTTCCACAATCCTCACTGTGCAACAACAACAACAACCATCTTCACAATCTCATCATCATCTTTCAGACCAAGAAGAAATCTATCTTCATCTAATCGTATCTTTTCGACCAATCAACCTAAACCCTTGGTCAAAAAACTTCAAATCATCGAAACCCTAGCCGCCAGAGACACAATCATAGACTTCGGCAAACACAAGGGCAAAATGCTTGGTACTTTGCCTTCTTCTTATCTCAAATGGGTCTCAAAGAATCTTCGTGCAGGAGATACTGAGTATTGGGCAAAGCTCGCAGACGAAGTCCTCGAAGACGATGTTTATAAAGATAGAGCAGAGTGGGAATTTGCAGAGAAAATCCTCCATGGAAGTGATGAGAGCATGAGGGCTTTAACTTCTGTAAAGAAGAACAGAGAAGAGACAAACTCTGTTTCTATGTTGTTGGAGATTAGTGAGAAATTTGGTTGGGATAATGAAGATAAGATTGGCTGGAGCAAGATCAATTTCGAGCTTCTGGGGACAAGCAAAGGTGGTCGGATTCCTAGGCTAAGGAACATGAACGAAGAGGAAGAAGAGAGAAGAGAGATGGTAAGAAGAAGAGAGGTTGAGAAGAAGGAAGAAGAGGAAGATGAGAATGGATGGAGGAGAAGACAGAGGAGAGAGAGGATGAGACAGAGTCTTGGAAGAGATGATGGCAAAACTGTGGATAGGAGTGAGAAGAAGGGTATTTTGGGGAGACTAGAAGATATAGAGAAGAAACTTGAGCCAAAGATTCAAAGTCCTTTTCCTGGTCGTGAGAGTCTCCTGAAGAAAGTGATGAACAAGAGAAGGTCTCAATGAATATTGAAAGTTTTGATCTTTCTCTTGTTGTGTTTCTTTTGAGGGATTGTGAGTTTACATTTTCACAAAGAGAAGCAAAAAGGCAAATCCTTTCTGAGTTTATGAGATTGAAAAGTTACAAACTCTGCTTTATATGCTTAACTTAAATCTGGTAAGAGAGTAGAGATTATACAGATTCTTTATATAGTCAAAAATCAACCAATCAATTCCCAAAATCTTCCTACTCATCAGTCCTCAGAATCCACAATCTGTAAAACCATGATTTCAACTTTTTGTACAATGAGAAATTGAGAATTTATTCAGAAACCAAGACTTTTAGTGCATGCTTATTTTCCATTTTACATGATAATCACAGTTTTGAGTTGCATAGAATTATAAGTCTCCAATCACAGAATGTGAGAATCATCAGGACATCAATAAAAAGCGCGTAAAAAGAAACCTGATACAGTCAATAGTAGAGAGAGGAAGCTTTAAGCAACCGGAGGACGAAGAACATGGTCCTGTGAAGTATCAACAGCAGCAGGGGGCATGAATTGCCACATTGCAAAACCGGGGTAAGTAGTGAAAGGGACAAGCTTGCTTCCAGGAGCTTGAGCTTGAGAGAGTGATGGCGGATTTGGTAAGAAACAAGGTTGAGGCTGAGGCTGTGTCTTAATCTCTTTCAGTTGCTGCTCCATTCTCTCCTTCTCGATCTTCAGCTTATGTTTCTCATCACGCAGCTCGCTTTTCTCATCCTACATATTGGCACATAATAGGTTCAATGTACACAGTCTAAGGATCTTGCAAAGGCTACAGTTAGTTTTTTTTTACCTTCACCTCCTTGATTTTCTCCTGGAGGCTTGAATTCAAGTCCTTTAGTTTCTGTGCTTCGTCTCTTGCGTGATTCACCATGCGAATCGCATCATTGATAATAGCAACCTTGTCTGTCTTTGGAGTTCTCCCAGGTTCCAATATGGAACTCAGTTCCGTAAATCTAATGATAAAACACCATACCAAAAGATTAAGAACTCAAAAGATAAGAGATAGAAGAGAAGGAAGAGAAAGTAAGAAAATACTTGTCATTTAGCCTATCACGTCTTTGTTTCTCCCTACAAGCTTTCGAGCTAGAACCAGCAGTGCAAGATTCAGTTTTGATCCTGAAGCAATAAGAACAAATAACTTAACAACCAAAACTAGTAGTGTTAAATCAGGTTTGACCAATAGCTGTTTGCTACCTCTTCCTTGAGCCTGGTTCTTTAATCACATCTGAATCACAAAGGAAGCCATCAACTTCAACACTGTAATCAGATCACATCAACATAAGTCAATTACAGCCAATTTAGAAATCTAGAGTAGAAGCAGAGATAAAAAAACAGACACATACTCCAATATCTATCACAATTCACAACACAACAAGACCATTTAAAGTACTGTCCAAGTGAGCAACAAGATCAAACTCCCTAAAAGAACTTCTTTACATACAACTAACAGAACCTTCCTATCACAGTTTGTACAAAATCTAGAGTAGAATCAGAGATCTAGATTCGTCTACTTCTTTTAGAAAACAGAGGAATGGAAGCAAACCAGAGACAAAAAGCTTAAATTAATGAAACAATCTGAGTGGATAAAACAGGATCACACATCCATATAACAAACAACTTCTCCAGAAACTACTACTACCAACCCCTACAAACCACCAAAAAATAGTCCAAAGATCTGAAACAAAAAAAACCAATAGATGGTTGAAAGAAACACAAAACCCACCCTTGAACCAAAAGAGATACCTGACACTAGAGGAAACATCGATCTGCCAAGGGAAAGAAGGATTATGATCAGAGAAAGCACCGTCAACCAAAGGGTAATCACTAAGCCAGTTCGTGTTTTCCGGAGACACCATTTTCTCCTAAATCCCTGGCGGCTGGCTGCTATATGTTAGATTACGAATAGAAAGGGGTCAAATCTGATATAAGGTAAAGGAGGAGACAATGTGTGGAAAAACGAAAGAAAGAGAGAACAGATATGGTGGTGGTGGTAGGGATGGGATACTCTCTCTTAAATCGGTTTCTATTATATATAAGTTGTTTCATCTCTCTCATTTTCATGGACGTCGTACACCATTGGTCCACCAATCATTATCAATCCTTGAGATCTCTTTTATAATATTGTCATAGTTGCTCAATCATACACCTCCCGTGATGTCACTCACAACAATCTTTTCTTTTTATGTCAACCAATCGAAATTTTAAAAAGCTTAAATATTTACCTTAAAAAAAGTTTGATTTTTTTTTTTTGATTCCATAAGAAAGAGCATATATGAACATTCAAATTGATAAAAAGACACAAAAGATAGATTCTTTCTTCACCATAGATCTCTAATCTAAAATTACGCAATTAAAAAAACCCAAACATAAAACTAAAAATTTTAAGAGCAAGAGAGCAGATCTGGGTTGATTGATTTTTAGTCGTCCTCAGCAGAAGGCTTGGATGAAGCACCAGTCTTCTTGGGAAGAAGAAGATTGTGAATGTTGGGCATCACACCTCCATTAGCAATCGTCACATCTCCGAGCAACTTGCTCAGCTCCTCATCGTTCCTCACCGCCAATTGAATATGCCTCGGAACAATCCTAGTCTTCTTGTTATCTCTCGCTGCGTTCCCAGCCAATTCCAATACCTAATTTCACAAAATTAGGGTTTGCGGGAGGTAAAATTAGGAAATTTCGCAAGGGTATATATAGAGATTATGAATTACCTCGGCGGCGAGGTATTCGAGAACGGCGGCTAAGTAAACGGGGGCACCGGCACCAACACGTTCGGCGTATTTGCCTTTCTTCAAGAAACGAGCGATACGACCAACAGGGAATTGAAGACCGGCTTTGCTGCTTCTTGTCGTCGCCTTCTTCACAGATCCAGATCCGAGGGTTTTACCACGACCCGCCATTGCTATTGAATTCGAGTTATACTTAAAACAAAAAAAAAAAGATGAAGAGGGAAAAAAAAAAGTTAAATGAGTTGAATTGTGTTGCTGGTTCTATAAGAGACTCTTCACCAGAGCTTATATACTGTTTTTAGATTCCTTTTAACCAATTAGAAAAAAGTACGCGGATCGCTATTATTCACCGTTAGATTTATATCATAATCAACGGTGGAAAATTCGAGATACATGATCTGCGTAAGTGTGAATTACCGAAATTACCCAGAGTTTTATTTCTGAGCCGAAAAGCCCAATGGACAAACAAACCTTTCTTCTTTACTGTCCCTATGTCTGTTTTTACTTTTAATCTAATTAACATGTCCAATTAGTTGGAAGCTTAATGAAGAGAGAGCATATAATTTGTCACTTCAAGCTCAAGCAAGCATTGGAAATCATCATTCTCCTTGGCAGATCAAAAATAATAGCAGAAATTGTACGGCAAAAATATTCAACTTGTTCAACCACTATTTTGGAAATGAATGAGTTGAAGATTATTCAACCCAATTTTATTCAATTCACTTTTTTTTGTTTTAAGCAACCATTTGCAGCCTCTGTATAATAGAATTTCTTGACATGTCAATTCGACCACCCACGACAATTGAAAGAGCAGTTCTCTGAGCTGAAGCTACTTTCTTATTCCCAGTTCCTCGCAAGCTATCTGAATTATGAAGCAAATTGAGCTCAAATTCGTCTTCGAGCCATTTTGCAGAACTGACAACCTACAAAAGCACACAGTCATCATTACAAATTTAAAAGAAAAAAGAATAATCTTTTGGAAGATGTAAACTCAGTAATCAGTATATAGAAGGCTGATGTGAACCCAATAAAATGACATTGTAGCTAGAATAACTTACAAGGGGAGTACTGCCCTGAGAAATCCTCTTAACAGCAAGAGCCCATTGAGTATTCCACATGTAAGGCCCTAGTACAGCTCGTAGAGAGAATGTGCTAATTCTTCCTGCACTATTCACTGATTTAGAAGTTGTTTTTACTTCCGAAAGGGGAGTGTTCAGAATAGGAGGTGCTAAGCCAAAAAGAGCTATATAGAACCATAAATTGCGAAACAATTTTATAAGTGATGGTTCCACATTTGAGTTGGGATCGAAATCCGAACATATTTCTGCAACAGCAGGAAGAAGGGGGCCTAAAAATTCTGCACCGCTCCTAATAAAATGAAGAACATTATTAATTGTCCAATCATTTAACATGGAAAAACATTTTATGGATAAATTATTATACTAAGCTATAAGGACAATGTTCGATATAATTTCAAGGTTGATACCGTGACCACACCACTGGTACTCTCAATCCATCTCTTAAATCTATGTCTCTTATTGTTGAACCAATAAATGTCTATTTTTTTTTTCTATGTTTCTCTATTTAACCATAGCTAGCTGTATACACAAGCTTTGCTCAAATAAATATTTAGTTACCCTCCACTTTTGGACTCAGAAGCAAGGCCTACATCTGAACATAAGGAAAGCAGCCGATGGCGATAGTCTGCACGCAATTTTGTCTTCATAAGACCACAAGCAATTGTAAGAAAACCTGCAGGCAGAGTCTGTAATGCAATTGGATATGTGAGCACTAGTGTAATAGGATAGATACAAAAGAAACAGAGAAAATGATTCATATATCCGATTACATTAAACCTCAATGTGTTTAGATCTGGATTCTGGGGCTGATGTGTTGCTTTCCACAGATATTTGGCTCAAGTAACTTCTCCTCATCAGAACTACAGTCTGACGGTAGGACTTCTCAAATCCTAAGGATGCTATCCGAGATACAACTTCGAGAAGCTACATACAGGTTGCAAAATATGAATAAGTAAATATGCCAACAAAAAATCTAACGAAAAAGGTATGTATGTTTGGCAAAAAAATTTTCCATTGCCAAAGTTTGAGAAAGTAACACAGATAGGCAGCAAGTTATCACTTGGAAAAGAGAGCCATACTTGGAGTCGCAAAGAGTGAGGACTTGAAACATCACATTCGTCTAGGCTTTCAATCAAAGATGGGAAATTTTTGTCTGCTACTTCAGGCTTTTTAACAGCAACGCTGATATCAGCAAGCAGCTGGATTACATTCAGCAGGACATCAGGAACTTGCTTCTCTCTACCATCCTAAAGACCAAATGATTAGGCTTATTAAAAAGTTAGAACTATTATGAAACACAACAGAGACGAATAAGCCAACTAAAGGAAAGGTTTAGAGTAACCAACCTGCTCGCCATAATCATATCTTTCACGAATACTTGAAGCTAACCCCACGATGAAGGCGTTCACTGAAGCTTGATCCTTAGCCCAACCAGATACAATTATCTCACAACTTATTTTAAATACGCTCTCAAACATATTCCCTTGACTGCTCACACTAGTATCAGGCTGTTCCAACAAAAGGCAAGAAATAAAACGAAATCTCATTCAGTCACTGAAAATGTACAAAAAGATAGATTTATCTAGACTCCAAATGATTTGTGTGACTATACTTTTAGGGACCCTAGAGACACATGAAAATACCCCAAAGCAGAGTAAACTTGTGTTCTCATATAATTTATGAAAAAACAAAATTACCTGAGCGCAGACAGCTAGTATCAATGGTTTAAGTCGGGTAAGCAAAAGACGAAGTGGCTGTCCTGCCTCTGCCGTTGCAATTTTTGCAGTACCAGAAAGCAGAGAGATGAACAAATCTTTGCAGGCTTTCATACTCCGCCACAGGGAGGTGAAGCAGGCCTCTGCAATATTTATTAGCAATGTAAGAGCTTCCATGATCAATCTTTTCTTTCCATCTGTTTCAAGGGACATAAGACTACCAATTTCCATTTGAGCCGCAGCCTGATACACAAACAGTTTGGCATTGACCCTAGTTTTCAGAAGTGGGTCTTGTGTGTTCCAGTCCTGCCTTCTTGACTGTGAAACAAAATCAAGAAAACAACCTTCGTGAGAGCATGCCAAATTATGAGACCAAAAACAGATCCACCACTCAATGGTTCGATGGTAACCCTAACAGGCTGATCTAAAAGCATTACCTTGAGAAACGCATACATTGATTGGAGCTGCCGCTTAGCTATGGATCTCACCAGAAGGTATAGCTGAGAATCAAGTTTCACTTTACACAAAACATTGGTTACCAATTTGAAAGCAATCTCTTGCTTCTCCAAACACTCAATGGATTCATCCTCAAAAGAAGCCACTTTATGCAAAAACACATCTTTAGAACCCTTACTGTATCCGATACTCAGCTCATCAGCAGGAAACTGATGGAGCAGCACTGTAATCAAATTATCCCCATCAGACTGCTGAATAGTGGGAAAATGCTGAGACACAGCAGACAAGAAAGCCATAGAGATCGATTGATCTCTGTCTTCACTCTCAGTCTCACCACAACAACTCATCATAACAAGCTCCACAACGATAGTACCAAATTCAAGTGAAAGACACGAAACGTAACCTAAGAAACTGAAATAGAACGCCGAAATCGACGAACGCAGAGCTTGGAGGAAATCTAAAACGACGAATTTGGCGTCGTTTTGGGATGTGTCGAGGTTCCTGGAGAGGATTCGAGTGACGGCTAAGACCCCGTTGAGATGACTCTGAGAAACCCTGGGCGATTCGGCGCAAAGCAGCTTCGGTTGCGGACATTGTTGGCATATCCAAGGAAGCTTATCCAAAAATTGCTTCGGATTTTGCTCTATGATGTCGCAAAGCTCGTTCAATGCCTCCATAGAATCAGAATCTTCGATGATTCATGAATCAGAGATTTTGAGTTTTTTTTTTTTTTTGTGGTTTTGTGTTCCCTCTGTGTATGAATGAGGTTTTTGAAGGCAGAAAGGTTTTTGAAGGCAGAGAGGTTTTTGTGCTCAGAGACAACAAGTGTAAGTAAATGTATTTATTATTATTTTCATTCCTGTTTTTTTCTTCTGTTATAATTTTTTTTTTATTACAAATTTTATGCTATTGTTGGTCATTAGAATTATATTATATTAGGAATCAAATTTCACATTATTGGTTTTAAAATTTACTTGTTTCTAACAATTTCTCAAAAATCAAATTAAATGGTATTTGACTGGTATTTAAATATTTAATAGACTTCTAAAACTATACCCAAAATAAATCTACATATAAGAAGGTAAGAAACTTCATAATTTAAGGCTTTAATTTTTATTATAATTAAGAATTTTCCTATAAAAATAAAAATCTAAGGTACAATCAACTCCAAAATGTGTAAGTAAATGTATTTATTATTGTATTTTTCCTTTTTTTCTTCTATTCTATATATATTTTTTATTTAAAAAAAAAAAAGAATTTATGCCATTTTTGTTCATTATTATATTATGAATCAAATTTTATATGATTGGTTTTACATTAAAGGATGATTGGTTTTACATTAAAGGAATAGAATCAGAAATTTTGTGTTTTTCTTGGTTACCTCTCTACGTACGAAGTTTTTGAAGGGACCGAAGAGGTTTTTGTGCCCATTGACAAGTGTCACAAGTAAAATGTACACTACTATTATATTTAATGTTTTTCTTTTGTGATAAATAATTAAGAAAAACTGGAAATAAAACAAATATTTTAACAATTGTCCATCTATACATACATTGTATTAACTAAGATATAAGTGACTAGGCCTTGGAATTTAACTAACCCGTTGGTTTAGGGAAATAGAATCTATTGGATATTTTTCAATACATGAATTCGGTTCGGTTTGGGTATTATCGGATTCTCGGGGGATCATGTTCAGGGTGAAGGAAGGGAAAAACGTTCTGAGCAAAGAAAATCCTCTAGCAAATTTGAAAAAGCGGGCCAATCCTCGGGCATCTGCACCATCACGATTAACTCTGCATAATCCGTCTCAAATGCTTGACAATCCATCCCTACCGCCAACAGTGACTCCATAGCCCAAATCAGAGCTTGAAGCTCAGCATGTAAGGGAGTAAGGCCGCGTCTATGGCTCCGGCCTCCCAGAAGAAGCGTCAACTCGTCACCATTGCAATACACCCACCCCAAGCCCTGAAGAGGAGAAGACTCCATGTCCTCCAAAAGGGCCGGAGGATGTAGATAACTCCTCGAGGAAGATTTGGCTTCGTCCCACAATAATTTATCATTATAAGCCCGGTGTAAGATATCAATCGGCTCTGCCTCTGTTCCCTGGAAAACCTTTTTATTCCTATCTTTCCAAACTTACCATAGTATCCAGGGAAGACGAAAAGTGATATTAGAAATCCCCGACTGCGATGCCGCCCGTCAAAATGTGAAATCTAGATTCGCATAGATTGAAGCATATGAAAAACCTTCCGGATCTAGCGATAGAGGAGACAGCTCCCATATACTTCGCAAAGGAGGACACTCAAAAAGAGCGTGATTGATTGTCTTTGGCACATAAACACACTTTTTACACAAGGTATCACATCGGACACCCGTTGCGCAAGCCGCTCCAACACTGGGAGAGTACCAGAAGCAATCTGCCAGAAAAAATGCTGAACCTTCGGGGAACCTCAAGTTTCCACGATTGAGCCTGGAGAGCCGTACACGTAGGTCCGTATTCAACTTCCGCAATTAATTCTCGGGCTAACTGATATCCTGTTTTCACCGAATACTTCCCTAACTTAGTAAAATGCCATACTAGTCGATCCGATTTATAAAATTTACTAACCGCTATACTCCGAATAATCGGTATGTCCTCCGGATCGAAAAACTCCTATAGTATAGGTAAATTCCAGTCATTCGTAGTTGGGTTAATTAAATGATTAACCATCAAGATCGGGAGCAATAATTGCCCCGACCACTAGCTGGTCTCGACCAGATATCTGGTAACCACGGATCACGCCAAACCGAGAGAGAATAGCCAGAGCCTACCGTCCACCTCGCGCCTTATTCCACCAGTTCCTTAGTTGAGAAAATACTCTTCCAAGCAAAGGAAGGATTATATGGTTTTTTGGTCATAAAATGATGTTTATTCCTAAAATATCGACCTCTCATTACCCGAGCCATTAAGGAATTCGGAAAATGAATTAAACGCCAAAAATGTTTAGCCATGATGGCATCATTAAATTGGTCCATAGCTCTGAAACCTAGACCCCCCTCACACTTATCTTTACACATTTTGCCCCAAGCTACCCAGTGAATACCACTCGCCTTATCATTCAACTTCCACCAGAAGGTAGAAATATCACTCGTTAGTTTGGATGTCAACTCCTGCGGTAGTTTATAACACGACATAACATGGGTAGGAAGTGCAACCGCCACCGACTTAATCATAATCTCCTTACCCCCCTTTGATAAATATTTTGCAGTCCAACCATTTACTCGATCATCCAATCGATCCTTAACATAACTGAAAACCTTAGTTTTTGAACCCTGGAGGCTTTCAGGAATACCTTAATAAGAACCCATGCCGCCCTCTTTAGAAATACAAATAACGGATTTTAAGTGGGATCATATATCAGATGAAACCTTTTTACCTACCATAATAGAAGATTTCTCCATGTTAACCTCTTGTCATGAGGCTTTACCATAAGCAGCTATTATTTCCATTACCTTCTTACACTCAGTCGCCTCTGCTTTACAAATGCAAAATAGTGGGACTATCAAGAGCAATTGTGATACCCGTTAATTCCTTTTCTCGTTCAGCCTTTTTAATATTCGCTATCATAACCTCTGTGCATAGTATGAACAAATACGGTGACAGGGGATCCCCCGACGTAAACCCCTCTGTGGTAGAATAGAACCCCAAGGCTGACCATTGAACAGAACTTGATAGGACACAGAAGAAACACACCACATTATCCACGAAATCCATGTTCTGTCAAATCCTAGTTTAACCAAAACCGCCTCCAAAAAATCCCATTCAACCCGATCATACGCCTTACTAATATCTGTTTTGAATGTCAGAAACTCCGTCTGACATCGTCGGTTAGAATTTAACCCATGAAATTTCTCCTGCAGCAACATGGATATTATCAGTAATTAAATGACCAGAAACAAAGGCCGACAGATTCTCTGAAACCAAGAGAGGCAAAAACCGTTTTAAACGAAAGCACAATACTTTAGAAATAATTTTGTAGCTCACATTACAAAGACTTATCGGTCTAAACTCCGCCATCCGTTGCGGTCTATCAACTTTGGAAATAAGACAGATATTGGTCTCATTTAAACGAGGATCAAAATGATCCGTTCGAAAAAATTCTTGAACCAAAGCCACCAAATCCCTTTTCAAAGAAGACCAAAACCGTTGAAAAATAAAGCTGTCATACCGTCAGGTCCTGGTGTTTTCTCCGGATGCATTGCAAACAGGGCCTTATGGACTTCCTTTTCAGAAATATCCATAGTAAGATCTCTGTTCATACTATCCGTAATGAGTGGCTTGATTTCTTGAATCATCTCTGAGATACCACTACCAGACGACTTCTTAAAAAGATCCTCAGATACTTAGTAGCAATATGCTCCATCCCCGAGGGCGATTTGTTCCATACATTATTAGTGTCAAATAAACCAACAATCTTATTCCTTACTCGCCTCTGTTTCCTTATTCCAAATACTCTACATTCAAATTCGGGTAAAACCCATGCCAATCCTCATTACCCACTGCCCGATCTAGCCGACAATGAACCACTTGATTATTACATTAGTTACCTCTCCAGGAAAATTGTTCCCCATAACAAGGAAATTCAAGCATCCCGCAATGATGAATCATTGAGCTAAAAGGCAGAAAAGAAGAAGCTGGTGGCAGAGCGTCACCCTTTTTCTCATGATTCCCAACTAGTTCGTTGAAATCACCAATTAAAAACCAAGGGTCGACGCGGAAGGACCCAATGTCCTTCAGTCTATCCCAAACCTTCTCCCGGTGTTGGGGAACATGATCACCATTAAACAAAAGACATAAAAACCATTTGTTTTCTAATAAAAGCTTGTGTATCAATAATACGATCACTATCAAAAGGAACTGAGAGTTTTATTTTATTCATAAAAAATAAAGCAAGCCCACCATAGACCCGCGAGGACCAACAATATACAAATTATTATAACCAAACTTATTCTGGAATTTTTGTGAATAAGAAAAACATTTCTTTGTTTCTAATAAAAATAAAATGTCTGGCAGATGCTTCTTCCACAAATCACCCAAATAATTTTCTGTCAGATCTGTCCAAATGCCCTGACAGTTCCAACTTAAAATCTTCACGTTTGAGCCAGTGGTTTTGGGAGCGCCACCATCCCTTTCTTAAGAGTACGACTTCCACCCCCACCAGGAAAGCCATCTTTTGCCTTCTGACCTTGCTTACCCACCACCCCTGATTTATTGCCCTTACATGCATGTTTAAGAGACAAAGCTTTAGCTAAAAGATGTTTCCTAGGTGAAGCAAGGGGCATAACCATTTTGCTTGAACTATGAATCCCTTTACTAACGTAGGAACTACCCATTGTATCTTTAACACTAAGCGTCTTTCCCAAAGAAACAGACTCCATAGCGATATTCACATCACTCAAACTCAAATTAATAAGATCAGAAACACGAGTACCTTGGGTGTTAGTGTCATCCGCACCTAAATCCGACTCAGTACCAGCATCTGTAAGGACATCCGACTCTTGCTTTAAATCCTCAGAATTATCACCATCATCAAATTCCCCATCCTCTAACAAATCATCAGTACTTTCATCAAACTCTCCTCCACCTAAACCATTTTCCACTGTCACCTCCATAGAGGTATCCTCGACCACCCCAGACGAAGCACCACCAAGATCAAGACTCTAAGATTTTTTCTCACCAGAAACTTGCTTAATCTTGTACATTGGTTTAGGCCACACTGATTTAATTCCCTTCCTCTGAGGTGGTAAACCAGTGCCAATATCCACCATATCGCCACCAACCCTCTACAAACAAGAAGCATAACCCATGTTAGCTCCCGACCCACTACTCTGATATCTCATCTGCTGACCCCAAGCATGACCTTGATTCCTCACTTGAAGAGAATAACCAGAAGAGTTGGACTCACCAACCCAAACTGTGGTAGTCTCCTCTCATTGGAATGCTCAGATTGGAAGTCCAAAGCCCGTTTAACATGCTTCCTTGGTTTCTCCCACCCACCATCATGTTGAGCAGGACCCTGATTAGTCGGAACCTGCTGTCGCTGATGCACCCCCCTCTTATCCGTATGATCCATGTTTCCCCAAACTACAGGAACATTTTTCAAATAATGGCACACCAACGCATCATGTGTTAAGCGGAAACAATGTTTGCAGTACCCAGACAACTTCTCGTAATCAATGGTAACCACCACCTCGTTGCATGTATCAAAGGGAACCACCAAGTTGAAAAGCAAAGGATTTAATCCATTTACCATGACGCAAACAATTCCTGTTTCATCATCAAGTTCCTTAATTCGACTAATCTTCTTCCCCATAGCCTCAAGTGTTGCTAACTCTCATATATGCATAGGGATTCCTTCCACCTTCACCCAGAAGCTGATGGCTGATGGCTAGGAGCTAGACACTAGGTTCCCAACGAACCAGAGAGATCATCCAACCATCAAAGTGATAAGGACCATTATGCAAGACACCCTGGAGATCCTCCTCTTCTTCAAAATCGAATTGGAAAGTCCACTGACCCAAATCCGCACCCATAACCTTTGCATCCAACTTCCAAATCTTGGGCAGATTAGCAATCAGAGACTCCATCCTCTGCACTGCTGGATTCATAGTGAAAGAAAACTGTTGATCGCAGACAAAAACACCAATAAACACTCTGAAGCACAAGAAGGAACACTATGGCACGACAACACCAACGAGCCCACCGATAAATGAGTAAAAGTAGAGATATGTCAAGAAAAAGAAGCCGCGAAACCGGGTAAATATACAGCCGAAGCCCAAAACGAACAACCCCTAAAGATCGAAGATCCTATCCGATTGATTTCAAAAACTTCCCTTGATTGTAAATAGTCGAATATTCTCTTACCAAGGAGCCACCAAATACAAGGAAAGAAAATCCCATTACCCGTTGTCAAGAGACTCATATCCCTCAAAGTAGAGATCTTATAAAACCACAATACCAATTTGAAATTTAAATCAACCCTACAAGCCACAAATGGAATCCGCAAATTTAATCGACCAACTACGCAGATCCCACCAGATATACCTTAGGATCGCATAAGCAGACGCCCATCACCATAGACCCATGGATCTTGTCCATTCAATATTCCTTGGACCCGTATCCTCGAAGCCCAAACAACCGGAGATCCCCAACATGAGGCCATGGTAATAACTGAGATAAAGAAACAAACCAATTCTGTATCCGACATCCTCCGAAAGCAACCAAATCTCATTCGTCTCCCATCGCCGCCGTATACGTCCATATCACAACGAAAACCTAAAAATCGCCATTCTAATCGCCGACATATACATTCTCTATAAATTGATGTGTATTATTATTATCATGAGAATTTTTTATAAATAACCTTTTTACGATACCCTGAAACAACCCTTCCCGCTTTTTTTTTATATATAATAATTCTCAAGTGGTCCAACACCCACTAGCAACCTAACAGCAAACATCAACCGCAGATAACTAAACAATTCCATTAACCAAGTTAAAATCCAACAAAGAACATAAACCAAAAACCAATCCAGTATATAGCATAATCCATCATCCTATAATGTTCTATCAACTCAACTTTAGTAACATAACAATAGCTAGACCGCAATCAATCAAGCCTCTAGAACATCCTCCTCCTCATCGCCTGTATTCGATGATCACACTTTGCCTTTACGTGCATCACAAACACAAATTGAGATGCATGAGTATTTTATAAACACTCAGTGAGGCAATCCTCCCATATATTGAGCTATACAGACAAGCAATAGAGATATCTCTAACCATCAACCAACAATCAATAACCAACAATAACAAACCAGGACACTGCATCGACCAACACCAACCATGCATCGATTTACACCAACTGGGTCGGCATCGACCGACACAAGCTTTCATCGACCGACACAAGGTTCACTTGCATTGACGGACACACACACTGTATCGACCGACGCATGCTCGACATTGCACGAAATCCCTAATTGCATCGACGCCTCCACATGGTCGATGCTCCTAGGTCAATCTGCGCTGTCCTCGCATTGTATTGACCAACACACAAAGTGCATCAACCGACGCACTAAGTGCATCGACCGACGCATATGTGGAGCACCATTCTTCCTCAAAACTTCTCGCCGGATCTCCATCCCTAGACCACCAAAACACACAAAACAAGCCCAAAAATCTTCTCAAAGCCTCTAGCGACTCAAGCACGAACTAATAAGCCAATAAAACACATAAACGAAAAGATCAGAGAAATCTCCAGCTTAGATAAGCCATGGTCATGCACTTACCTTACCACATACAAAATCTGACCCTAAAAAGGGAAGTGAAAGCTCCTACGAAGATCCTACAACAATCCCAGCTACAGATTTCTACAGTAACAGCCTCAAACTCCAAGAATCTCCCAAGAACGCTCAAGAACACAAATACTTCGCTTTTCTCTCAAAAGCGGCCATAAACTCGCCACCAAACGACAAACCCTCCTTATAAACTCGCAACAAGGGTTTCCTTTCCCCAAAACGCAACGATTAACTTAAGTCGAACCACACAAATACGACCCTGCATTGACCAATGCACATAGTGCATCGACCGATGCACCCTCTAAACCGGGATTTCGGTTCGCGGATGTTATAATTCTCCCCCACCAACAAGGATTCGTCCTCATATCCCGCAGCAACATCCATCCGCCTAGGACCTCCGTGCCACCGTCAACACAGCCTGCACGTCCTCCGATCGAACTGAACACTGTCAGCCAAGGTTACTCGTGCAACTGTTGCAACAGTCCGCACACCTCCGACTGAGACCCGAGGTTTCCCTCTAGTCACTATACTCACATCCTAGACGTTATTTGCTCAAAACTCCGTCCTTCCCCTGTCCATGGTCGCAACCAACAAATCATGTCGGCTCGCTATCAGGCCAACCGCCTTAATCTACGACATCTTGGTAGTCACTCACAACCACTCCCGCTGCTCTCGGGTTGCACCCCTCGAGACATACCGGCTTACTACCGAGCTGCGGCTAACAACTACGATATCCAGGGAATCTAAAAATCCCGCTCTTGGGCCGTCACCCTAAAGCGCGCTCTCAGATCGTCATTCGAAGCAACATACCACTCCCACTCTCTGGCCATGAAGTCCATCGAGCTATCGGTATCACATGAGTTAGGCCCACACGGCCTTGAGCAAACAAGTCTGATGCCATCGAGTATCTCCCGACTAGATCTACCTCAACACTATCCACAAAATTTCCCTTTTATGGAAACTTCCAATTATAGAAAAACCCGAGCTATTTCTCTTTCCCATGACAACACCAGTCAAAAATAAAGAAATACTCATCTCATTAATCTTAAAAATATCATAATCGGGACAACCTCAATGAAAATACATAGGAAAGAAAATAAGATACAACCATCCGAGTCAACAACCTGCATGCTCAGCACGAACTCCAACTGGAACCCGGCTTGACAAGCTTAAGTTGCGGCCTACTTCTCTAATCACTTCTTAAACCTTGCCTTCATCCTCGGCTCTGGCTCCCAAGTCTGCTCCTCTACATCATCACAGTCCTATATGACTCTAATCAATAGGAATCTTCTTCTTCTGAAGTTCCTTGATCTTCCTCTCGAGCACATTCAATGGTCTCGCCTCCAAGGTCATGTTGGGCTGAAGATCTTCTGGAATCTTAGCCAACAACCAATGACCCTCGTGAAGACACTTACTCAGAAATACCTTGTGGAACGCACACATAGTCTCAAGAAACTNTTCGTCCTCATATCCCGCAGCAACATCCATCCGCCTAGGACCTCCGTGCCACCGTCAACACAGCCTGCACGTCCTCCGATCGAACTGAACACTGTCAGCCAAGGTTACTCGTGCAACTGTTGCAACAGTCCGCACACCTCCGACTGAGACCCGAGGTTTCCCTCTAGTCACTATACTCACATCCTAGACGTTATTTGCTCAAAACTCCGTCCTTCCCCTGTCCATGGTCGCAACCAACAAATCATGTCGGCTCGCTATCAGGCCAACCGCCTTAATCTACGACATCTTGGTAGTCACTCACAACCACTCCCGCTGCTCTCGGGTTGCACCCCTCGAGACATACCGGCTTACTACCGAGCTGCGGCTAACAACTACGATATCCAGGGAATCTAAAAATCCCGCTCTTGGGCCGTCACCCTAAAGCGCGCTCTCAGATCGTCATTCGAAGCAACATACCACTCCCACTCTCTGGCCATGAAGTCCATCGAGCTATCGGTATCACATGAGTTAGGCCCACACGGCCTTGAGCAAACAAGTCTGATGCCATCGAGTATCTCCCGACTAGATCTACCTCAACACTATCCACAAAATTTCCCTTTTATGGAAACTTCCAATTATAGAAAAACCCGAGCTATTTCTCTTTCCCATGACAACACCAGTCAAAAATAAAGAAATACTCATCTCATTAATCTTAAAAATATCATAATCGGGACAACCTCAATGAAAATACATAGGAAAGAAAATAAGATACAACCATCCGAGTCAACAACCTGCATGCTCAGCACGAACTCCAACTGGAACCCGGCTTGACAAGCTTAAGTTGCGGCCTACTTCTCTAATCACTTCTTAAACCTTGCCTTCATCCTCGGCTCTGGCTCCCAAGTCTGCTCCTCTACATCATCACAGTCCTATATGACTCTAATCAATAGGAATCTTCTTCTTCTGAAGTTCCTTGATCTTCCTCTCGAGCACATTCAATGGTCTCGCCTCCAAGGTCATGTTGGGCTGAAGATCTTCTGGAATCTTAGCCAACAACCAATGACCCTCGTGAAGACACTTACTCAGAAATACCTTGTGGAACGCACACATAGTCTCAAGAAACTCCAGGCTATATGCCACTGGTCCCACCCGCTCAACCACTCTGAACGGACCCATGTACCTTGGACTTAACTTAGTCTCTAGCAATGACCTGTTCGGACCCGGAACATGGCCATCTTGAGGTACACCACTGTCACCCACCTGGAACTCAAGATCCTTCCTCCTCTTATCAGCATAACTCCTCTGCCGATCCTGAGCCTCCTTCATGTTCAGCTTCGGAACCCAAATCTTCTCCAAGTTCTGCTGAACAAAGTCTGCACCAAACATGCTCCTCTCCCCCACCTGAGTCCAGCATAATAGTGTACGACATGGCCTCCCGTACAACGCCTCATAAGGAGCCATCCTAATGCTAGCCTGGTAAATGTTGTTATGAGCAAATTCAACCAAGCTCAAATGGTCTGCCCAGTGACCACCCAAATCCAGCACACACATCCTCAGTAAATCCTCCAAAGTCTGGATCGTCCTCTCTGACTGAATGTCCATCTGAGGATGGTAGGCTGTACTCATATGCACCTTCGTGCCCATCTCTGCCTGAAATGCCCACGAGAACACCAAAATGAACTTGGAATCTTGATCAAACACAATACTAGCAGGCACACCATGAAATATGACTATCTCTCTCACATACTTCTTAGCCAAAACCGCTGCTCCATCAGTTTTCTTGATGGCCAGAAAGTGTGCAGACTAAGTCAAATGGTCCACAGTGACCCAAATTGCATCAAACGTCCTAGACAAAAGAAAACCCACCACAAAATCCATGGTGATCATATCCCACTTCCACTCTGGAATGGATAAACTCTGCAACAAACCACCAGGAACCTGATTCTCAGTCTTCACCAGCTGGCATGTGTCACACTTCACAACCCAATCAGCTACGTCATTCTTCATCCCAACCTAGTGATAATACCGTTTAAGTGCACGGTACATCTTCGTCGCTCCTGGATGAATAGAGAACTTGCTCGAATGAGCCTCTCTAAGTATCTCCTGCCTAAGACCCTCACCCTTAGGCACACAAACCCAACCATTCACAAGGATAGTCCCATTAGCTGAGACCTGATACTCTGAACCTGCAGCGTTAGAGGCTTTCATCAGCCCCTCATCACTCTCCCGAGCTAACCGCACTCTACTCAACAAATCTGCTCGATCAGCTGCCTCCAATCCAAAAGGCTCATGTGAGATAGCACACAACCTCAATGCACTAATCTCACCCACTAACACCTCCATATCATGCTCCTGAGCCAAAGCCGCCGCTTCCGACTCAAAGCATCTGCCACCAGATTAGGTTTACCAGGATGGTAAGTCCATATCATAATCCGCTACCAACTCCATTCAACGCCTTTGCCTCAAATTAAGCTTGGGCTAAGTGAAGATGTGCTCTTATGATCTGTAATTACCTGAATCTTCCCGCCATACAGATAAGACCTCCAAATCTTCAAGGCAAAAACCACTGCTGCCATCTCCATATCATGGGTAGGGTAATTGGTCTTGTGCTTCCGCAACTGTCGCGAAGCATAGGCTATAAACTTCCCCTGCTGCATCAGCACATAACCTAGTCTAACCCCAGACGACTCTATATACACAATGATATGCTCAAATTTAACCCTAAGCTACTCTTTCAAATTAAGAGATCAGTTGTAGTACTTAGGGATCAAATCCACAAAGACTCCAGATTAACAAAATAGATTTAATAATCTTTTAATTATGCTAAACAGAAATCTTATAATTAAATTGCAAGATTAAACAGAAAATAAAGAGATGTAAATTCAGATGGATGAAACGCTAGGATTAGGGAAATTCTCAAGAAATCATGAAAAATCAGATCAATTAATTAAGGAAGCAGGATTCAATAATTAAGCACCATTCTTGAACTCTAAACACAATTGTAAAATAAATCACTTCTCACTGCTAATATTATCTAAATTTAAAACCAGAAAATCCAAATCTCTTTGTAAAATTCTAGGTTAAAAATCAGCAATAAAATCAAGTTTAGATAAGTTCACAAAATTATTAAATCAAATCTCTTTGCAAGAAGTAATTTTGCTCACCAAATGTTTTTGTTAGAAAAATCAATTATATTCTCATATCAATCAATAATCCAGATGACTAATTAAAGATCTAGCATTAAGAACAACCTATGGTGAAGAACAAGAAAGATAATGAACCATAAATAATAACAGATCTAACAATCCATGAAATCCCTAATGAGAAACCCTAAACCTAACAAGCAGATCTACTCAGACATAATCAATGAAGAACACATCATAGACTGAATAAATAGCATTAAGAGATTAAAAAAGAAGAAAAACGAGTTCTGAATCTTCTCTGAAGGAGTCTTGATTCTTCTCTCTAAAAGCTCTCTAAAAATCTCTCAAGGTTTTCTCTCAAAAGTTGTTTGAAAAATAAAGCTTAGGTCTAAACAATGACCATAAAAATCCTATTTATATTCCTAAAACACGTCCAAGGACTAATGATGCAAATATAGAAAACTCTAGGGCAGATTTGTAAATCTTCAAAACTTGTGGGAAAACTTCCGATTCTTCTGTTGGATGATGCATCGATCGACACCATCACTTGCATCTACCGATGCAAGTCTCTGAACTTGTCTCCCAACTTCACATCTTAGCCTCAATGCTTGATTATACTCCAAATCCTCCTATTTAGCTCCATTATGCTCCCATCCATGCTAAATCCTATAATTGACTCAAAAGACTCTAAAAACACCAGAAATACTCTATAAATAAGACTTATATCATAGCTAAAAACACCTAAAAACCATGATATATCACACAATGTATGGCTCGTTCGCTCTGGTAGTGCTAACACCGGCGTGGTAGTCAGTATCTGCTTGAGGCTTGCAAAACTCGCCTCACACTCCGGTGACCACACAAATGGAACATCCTTTCCTGTAAGCTTAGTCATCGACTGTGCCATACTCACAAAGGCCGGAACAAATCTCATGTAGTAACCTGTCAACCCTAAGAAACTCCTAATCTTAGTGGCACTCTGCGGTCTCAACCACTCCTTGATGGCCTGAATCATCTCAGGATCCACTGAAACTCCATCTGCAGAAACAATGTGACCCAAGAACCCCATCTTCCACATCTTGATCTCTTACTGATATGGTATTGCAAGCATACTTGGGGTTTGATTCAGTTCTTCCAGGAAGAAAACCCTCTTGCCTTTTAACAGACCCAATATTCTGCGCAACCTGATTCTCCAGCTTCTTAATATGAATATTCAATGCATCAATCCTCCCAGTGAGCTCATTTTAGACATTATCAATCTTCCCATTGAATGTCACTGTTAACTGTTCCTGACCTTGCAAAAGTTTCTCTAGCATAGCTTCCATTCTACTCTTAGAAGAAGTATGTGGAGGAAGAGACTGATAAGATGAGTTCCCATAGGTTCTAGTATAACCATTGTTCTGTTGCTGCTTCTGGTAATCTGGCTTAGGTGTGTAGCCTGAAGAGTTCCCACTGTAAGGCTTGTTACTTTGTTGATTACCAAATCTCTGTCCTTGATACCTAGCTCCATACACATAGTTGATATTGTCCTCTGTATTTTCTGGCTCTGGCTCAAATGTCTCAACCTCAGCAGAAAATTGGACTGACTTGAAGATTGTGCACCGAATCCAGCTTAGCATTAACAGAAGCTAGCTGGTTTGAATCAAATCCTCCATGCAATCTCTTCCTTTCAGTATCTGCTCTCTTAGTGCTATTGCTGGAAGCCAAATTCTCAATCAAAGCTTCAGCATCCTCTGGAAATCTTGTCTTGAAGTTCCCATGGCTTGCAACATCCAAAGATAGCTGATATTCTCAGTCAATTCCTTTGAAAAAGATGCTTAGCAGTTGCACTCTTGAAAAGCCATGGTGAGGACAGTCCCTTTGATACCTTGAATCTTACCCAAGTTGCCTTGAAAGCTTAATCTGGTTTTTGCTTGAAGGAGGACATCTTGACTCTTAGCTCATCTGACATGGCATCATCATAAAAGTAATTTAGAAAAGCCACCTTTACTTGTTGCCATGAGGTCAAAGATCGAGCTGGCAACTGTTTCAACCATTGAGATGCTTCTCCTGCAAGTGAATATGGAAAAAACCTTGCAGTACAGGTAATCTTCAGTCACCCCATTGGCCTTGATAATAGTCACCAGGTCTTCAAAGTGCTCAATATGATCCAGAGCCTTCTCATTTGGCAGGTTAGAGAAGGGTCTTTGTCCAACTAGCTGGAAGTATGCAGGCTTCAGCTCAAAATCATTCCTTGGGAATGGAGGTGGAACAATTGCAGAACGGTTTTCATACATCAAGTCAGCTCTGTTAAAGTCCGCAATGGTTCTGATCAGATCCCGGTTTTGATCTTGTCTTCGAACTGGGTTCTGGACGTGGTTGGCAGCTCCACGTATGTATGCTGGAGGTGGGTGTTGATCGATACCCTCTGGTTTGCGTTGATTGATACCAAGGTTAACCTCCTCATCGGCAACAGCTTGCTGGTTGACAAAAGCTTGTTGGTTGACAACTGGTTCAGCAATCACATTGTCCTCTGCATCAAGCTTTTGGCCTTGCTCATTGCGCAAGTGGCCCTCTTGATCCCTCAAAGCACCATCTTCATCAACTAGCTGATTTGGCTGCTTTCGTGTTCTCATGCTCTAGATGTCCTAACTCTTGGTTTGTAAGCTTCACAACTGGACCAGTAGGATTTTTCCTGGTGCTAGACTTAGGCATGTACCTGAAACACACAAGAGAAAAGAAAAAAAAAGCTTGTGAGTAAAATAGAAAATAAAAATTTAGACAAAATCAAAGACTTTAATCTAATGGTAAATCAAAGAGTCCCTGACAACGGCGCCAAAATTTGATAAGCTCAAATTGTAATACCCTAATGGTACTAACAGCCTTGCAGTTGTAGTATTTTAGGGGTCGAATCCACATAGACTCTATATCACACAATAGACTTATTAATCTTTTAATTAAGCTAAATCAAAATATTAATTTAAAAACAATGCAGAAACAAAATTAAAAAGTGTTGTAAATTCAGGAATTAAAAACGCTAGGTCTAGGAAAATTCTCAGGAATTTATGGAATATTAAATCAATTAATAAATTAGGATTCAATCAATTAAAACCAGATCTAGAACTCTAAACTCTTATGTAAAATAAATCAGTTCTCACTGCAAATATTATCTAAATTTAAAACCCGAAAATCCAAATCTCTTTGTAAAATTCAAGGTTAAAAATCAGCTTTAAAAACAAGTTTAGATTGTTCACAAAATTACTAAATCAAATCTCTTTGCAAGAAGTAATTTTGCTCATCAAAAGTTTTATCAGGAAAATCAATTATATTCTCATATCAATCACTACTTCTAAGATCTAAATTCAGATGACTAATCAAAGATCTAGCATTAAGAACAACCAAAGATGAAGATCACAGTAGAATATGAATCCTAAATAATAACAGATCTAATAAACCGTAAAAACCCTATGAAAGACCCTTAACCTAACAAGAGATCTACTCATAAATGATCAATGAAACAAAAATCATGAATAAAATAGATATCATTAAGAGATTAAAGGAAGAAGTAAGGGAGTTATGAATCTTCTCTGAAGTAGTCTTGATTCTTCTCTCCAAAAGCTCTCTCAAAACCTCTCAGGATTCTCTCTCAAAAGTTGCAGGAAAAAATAAAGCTTAAGCGGCTAGAATAAAACTTAAGGGTTTACAAAACTCAAAAACACTATAAATATGTCCTAAAACACGTGAGGGACTTATGTTGCAATTATGGAAAACTTCGGGCAAATTTGTAAAACTTCCAAAACTTGGCTCTCTCGTCGGTTTGGACTGGGTGTCGACCGATGCTCAGTAGTGTTGATCGACACCATCTCTCTAAATCGATTCCAAGTGATTTCCTCCAGATTAATGCTCCAAAACGATTCAAATTGCTCCACTTTGCTCTTTTAATGCCAAAATCCTAGAAAATCTGTAATAACTTAAAAATATTTTAGATAACAAATCAAAAAACTTAAAAAAAACTCCTTATATTATGGTTGAAAACCATAAAAACCATAATATATCTTATACAGGTACTGGGATCGCTTTAAAACTTTGAATTTCCTCTTTCTATTTTTGGGTTGAGGTCTAGTTGATCGGTCTCGTTAGAATAATAATGAGAATCATGAGCAAATAATAACTAACCGAGTTATTGGATAAGAATAGAATACCTAAAAAATTTGCAAGATTCTTTTGGAAAAATGCAATTGTTTATAATTATTGGGGTCGTATAGTTATAACTTATACAAATGTTTAATGTTTCTACATCATAACAATGTTAGATGTTTATGTAGTATTCGATAGCAGCAAATATTTCTCGAATTCTGGAAGACCTTCGTAAAAAAACAAAAAAAGAGAGCATACATGCCCCCCCCCCCCCCCCCCCNCCCCCCCCCCCCCCACAAGGATTCAAAATCAGGACCATTAAGTATTGTATTAAAACGTGTATCCAGTAAGCCAAGATTTTTTTTCAAAGGTAGTATAAAATATATATATATATATATATATATATATATGAATTTTATACAAAAATATATATATATATATATAAATATATATGAAACACATATTGGGTAAAACATAAAAAGTGTTGTAAAACAGGGACGATGGATTTCCATAACCGGTCCATACACAATCCATACACGGCTCATGTACGTCCAAGCCCATAAGGCCCATCGGCAACCACCTTTGTACTTAGTCGGTTTAGAGTTTCCTAAAGTGATAAGGGTTCGTCCTTCACTATATATATGTATGATTATCAAACCTAATGAATAAGAATAAGACAAGAAAAACCTCCTTCGATTTCTCTAGTTACAACACGTTATCAGCTAACTTGTTCTAAAAGTCCAACTGAGAAAAACCCTAAAAACCCTAAAACCGCCACCGCACAAAACCCCTTGTTCATCCAAGCTCGGTGATCGGTTCCTGTCCGTGATCCGTCCGTGTTCGTGATCGGCTACTGTTCTCGTCCGCAACTAGTCCGAGTTCGTGGTCCAATTCTGTCCGGGGTGAGTTCCGTTCGGAGATCAGTTCGTGTTCGTGAGGGACATGTGTTCGTGATCGGTTCTTCTTCTTACCTAGGCCGAGGTTCGTGATAAAGAGAAAGGTAAAACCGAGGTCTTTAGCTCCCGGTTCAAATCCAGTCAACCTCCAAACGGTGGAAGGTAAACAATAATCAAACCCCCTTAGAACCTATGAAATTGAAGCTGATCTTAAATCTAATGGAACCCTAAAATCTAGAAGTAAACAATCAACAAACAAAAACCCTAAGCTTTAGAACCTAAAACCCTAAATCTTTAAAACTTTAAAATCGGTTGTTATGAGGTTTAGGGCTGCTTAGATTGTTTGCAAATTAAACCGATTATGATATGTTTAAAATCCAATTGTGTTTGATTGTTTGCTTGTTGCATGAGAACCTTAGAACTAGAAACCTAAACCGAAATTCATGGAGAAATATTAATATGTTTGTTCTAAGGTTTAAATCCGATTAATATTGTTTGTTTAAAATCAAACCCTAAAACTAAGAAATTAAAATCGGAATTGTTCCATGTTTGCATGAAAATAAAATTAGGATAACTCACAAAATTAATTCTAGACATTATCCTAAAATCCTAGAAAATATTTCCTAAAACTTTGTCTTAATCATAATCTAGAAAAAGGAAATTTAAAGAAAAGGAAATCATTGCATGCTAGATTATAATTATTTTCTAGGATTGTTGTCTCATGCATATTGAATCACGAAATTATGAGATAAAAACAAGACATAAACCACGAAAATTTGAGTATAAGTGATTGGCATGGTTCGGTCTTAAATACCGCATGGCCCTAAGTGATTGGCATGGTTCGGTCTTAAATACTGCATGGCCCTAAAGTGATTGGCATGGTTCTGTCTCAAATACCGCATGGCCTAAATTTGTTGCATGGTTTGGTCTTAAATACTGCATGCTAATCAGATGCATGTTTTTCTATTTTATAGATGGCAAAGCTCAACAACCTCTCCTATGCTGCCCTTAATGTTTCTGGAGATAATTACTTGCAATGGGTATTGGACACTAAGATCAATATGAAATCAAAGGATCTTTGCGAGTGCATTGAGGATGAGAATGATTGTTCTGAAAAGAACAAGTACAAGGCAATCATGCATATTCGCCATCACATTGCTGAGAGTCTCAAAAACCAGTACCTCACTATTGAAGATCCTCTTGACCTTTGGACAGCGTTAAAAAACAGATATGGACACCAAAAGACGGTGCTCCTACCAAAGGCTCAATTTGATTGGAAAAACTTAAGGATCCAAGATTTTAAATCCGTGGATGAGTATAACTCAGAGCTATATAAGATAGTCTCAATCCTAAAGTTATGTGGTACCGAGGTGACTAAGGAGGACTTGCTAACGAAGACATTCTCTACCTTTCACTCCAATAACGTACTGCTTCAACAACAGTATCGTGAAAAGGAGTTTAAGACGTTTTCAAGCCTCATCTCTTGTCTGTTGCTCGCTGAGCAGAACAATGAGCTATTGATGATGAATATTGCTTTGAGACCTCCGGGTACAGATCCATTACCGGAAACTCACAAGGTTGACATGGCAAAGAAAAATCCCAAAGAGCCTAAAGAGCCGGAAGAGACTAAAGAGTCTAACTATGTCCATAAGGACAAGTTTGGCCGTGGCCGTAGGAGAAGTGGACGTGGTGGTCCTGGTCGTGGGAGTTACCAAGGACACAATTTTGGTGGTCAAGGTCGTTGAAACCGATTCGGCTTCGGCCGTGGTCGGGGTAGAGGCCGCGGTATATTTAAACCGCAACATAAGACCAAGTCCACTTGCCATAGATGTGGTATGGATAACCATTGGATAAAAACATGCAGAACTCCTAAGCACCTTGTTGATCTCTATCAAGAGAATTTGAAAAAGGATCCAGGAGCTAACCTGGTTCATCTCGATGGTGAAGGTGATTTCGACCATGAGAAGGATGACCTATTGGATTATGAAACCTCTGATTGTTTAAGAGAGGATAATTAAACTCAAATGTGGTCTTGATTTAATTTTATATTTCATGCTTTGCAATTGATTGGATTATTATTTTTGGTTTAAATTCAATTATTTCTTTCATTATATTTGTTTATGTTTTAAATATAAATTCTTGTACATTATTAGAAATGGCTGAGGATAAGAATATACTTGTGGTTGATAGTGGATTAAGCCACACGATTTTGAAGGATAAGAGATATTTTGTTAATCTCATAATGAAAAATGCCAATATTAGTACAATTGCGGGTATAGCGAGATTAATTGAGGGCTATAGTCAAGCTCATATTTATTACCTAATTGCACACATCTTGAAATAAGTGATGCATTATATTCACCAAGATCTAAGAGAAGCTTATTGAGCTTTAACAACATTCGTTTGAATGGTCTACATGTTGAAACTAAGGGTGAAGAAAACCAAGAGTTCCTATATATTACTGAAATCACCCAAGGACATAAGAAAGTCCTAGAGGCTATACCCGCACTAGCCACTGGTCTTTCCCATGCTAAGATTAATATGATAGAAGCTAATATGGCAATCAACAAGATGTTCAATGAACAATTCACTTTATGGCATGACCAGCTTGGCCATCCGGGTTCTAACATGCTGCGTAAGTTAATAATGAATTAAAATGGGCACACACTTAAAGAGAGAAAAGTTATCCCTAAACATCTCACGTGTGTAGCATGTGCACAAAGGAAACTTATTATAAGGCCATCACCAATGAAAGTAGTTAAAGAAACTTTAAACTTTCTGGAAAGGATACAGGGAGATATATGTGGACCAATACACCCACCTTGTGGGACGTTTAGATATTTTATGGTCATGATTGATCCATCGAGCAGAGGGTCGCATGCTTGCTTATTGTCAACTAGAAACCTTGCGTTTGCTAGATTGCTGGACCATATTATACGACTACGAGCCCACTTTCCAGATTTTCCACTAAAGACTATACGTCTAGACAATGCTGGTGAATTTACATCCCAAGAGTTTAATGAATATTGTATGTCCATGGGGGTGAGTGTGGAACATCTTGTGGCACATGTCCATACACAAAATGGATTAGTTGAATCCTTCATTAAACGTATTCAATTGATTGCTCGGCCATTACTTATGAGGTCGAAGCTTCCTGTGTCGGTTTAGGGACACGCAATATTACATGCTGGTGAATTATCCGAAGGCACCGAATGAGGTTTGGGACGCTGAACCTCAAGGTCCTGAAGGTATTGATGATAATGAGATCTCAATCAATTATATCATGTCTGGAATACAATGGAACAGAAAAGATGTCGACATTGATGAAATATTTGCATATAAGGTAGCACTTGAGATAAATGAGGATCATGAACCCACGTCTATATTAGAGTGCACTCAAAGTAAAGATTGGTTAAAATGGAAAGACGCCATTTACGTGGAGTTAAGTTCATTAAAGAAAAGGAATGTGTTTGGTCCGATCTTAAGGACACCATTCGATATAAAGCCAGTAGGACATAAGTGGGTCTTTGTAAGAAAGAGAAATGAGAATAATGAAATCGTGTGATATAAGACACGGCTTGTAGCACAAGGATTCTCTCAAAGACCAGGAATTGATTATGAGGAGACATACTCCCCTGTGATGGATGCAACGACTTTTAGATATTTGCTAAGTCTGGCTATAAGAGAAAAACTGGATTTGCGGTTAATGGATGTTGTAACCACATACTTATATGGTCCACTGGATAATGAGATTTATATGAGATTACCACAGGGTATTGAGCTCAAAGATAAGAGCGGTTCTCGAGAACAATACTGCATAAGGCTAAACAAATCCCTTTATGGACTGAAACAAAGTGGGCATATGTGGTACAATAGATTAAGTGAGTACCTAGCCAAAGAGGGCTATAAGAATGATCCCATCAGTCCATGTATTTTTATAAATAAGGTTGTAAACAAAAGGTTTGTAATATAGCAGTATATGTGGATGATTTCTATATCCTAGGAACCTCTGGGGAAATCGCCCAAACAGTCGAATATCTAAAGAAAGAATTTAAGAAGAAAGACCTAGGCAAGACAAAATTCTGTTTGGGATTGCAAATTATGTACATAAATGATGGAATCCTTGTGCATCAAATGGCATATACTAAAAAGGTATTCAAGAGGTTTAATATGGACCAAGCTCACTCATTGACTAGCCCAATGGTTGTGAGGAGCCTTGATTTGGATAAAGATCCATTCAGTCTAAAGAAGGAAAATGAAGAAGTTCTTGGTCTGGAAGTGACATACCTCAGTGCTATAGGAGCGTTAATGTTCTTGACTAGCCACACTAGACCGGACATATGTTTTGCCGTTAACCTCCTAACTAGATTTAGCTCTTGTCCAACCCAAAGGCATTGGGACGGTATTAAGCATGTATTGTGTTACCTACAAGGAACGTTAGATTTGGGTTATATTATACTAACCATAACAGAGAAGGTTTAGTTGGTTTTCCTAATGCAAGTTACTTATCGGATCCGCATAATGCTAGGTCTCAAACCGGTTATGTGTTCACACACGGTGGTACAACTATTTTCGGGCGTTCTATGAAGCAAAGCGTTGCAGCCACTTCATCTAATCATGCAGAGATTTTGGCAATGTCTGAAGCGAGCGGTGAGTGTGTATGGTTGAGGTCGATGACTCAACATATCAGGGCAGATTGTGGCATGGCCGACGATAAGGAGCCTACGGTTATCTATGAAGACAATACGGTCTGCATCACACAGTCTAAGGAAGGATATATCAAGGGAGATCGGACAAAGCATATTCTACCTAAGTTCTTCTTCACACATGAACTACAAAAGGCCGGAGAAGTTCAAGTGGTACAAGTTCCTTCTTGCGACAATTCAGCCGATCTCTTCACCAAGTTATTACAGACATCAACATTCAAGAAGCTCACACACCAGATTGGAATGCGGAGACTTAAGGACTTCTAGGGATGCTTGGAACAGGTGGAGTAATGCGTGTTGTACTCTTTTTCCTTCACTATGGTTTTGTCCCAATGAGTTTTTCTGGTAAGGTTTTAATGAGGCAGCACTCCCAAGCGCATTACAGAGATCCTTCATAGCACTTGCACGGTTATGTCATCCAAGGGGGAGTGTTGTAAAACATGGATGGTGGATTTCCATAACCGGCCTATACATGGCCCATACACTTCCCATGTATGTCCAAGCCCATAAGGCCCATCGACCACCTCCTTTGTACTTAGTCGGTTTAGTGTTCCTAAAGTGATAAGGGTTTGTCCTTCACTATATATCTGTATGATTATCGAACCTAATGAATAAGAATAAGACAAGAGAAAACCTCCTTCGATTTCTCTAGTCACAACACGTTATCAGCACGACTTGTTCTAAAAGTCCAACTGAGAAAAACCCTAAAAACCCTAAAACCGCCACCACACAAAACCTCTTGTTCATCCAAACTCGGTGATCGGTTCCTGTCCGTGATCCGTCCGTGTTTGTGATCGGCTACTGTTCTCGTCCGCAACTAGTCCGAGTTCGTGGTCCGATTTTGTGTAATCGTCATCATTACTTTTACCGTCTGGTTCTTCGCTATACTCTTTTTCTTCTTCATCCTCGTCAACTTCTTCACTTTCTTCCACTAAAAAACCTTTTTTTAGACTACCACACAACTTGTTAATCCATCAAACTCCAAGAACAAAATCATTTCTTTTCTCATAAAAATAAAAAATAAGAAAAAAAATAAAAAATTTATGAACAAATATCAACTTATCTATAAAATCATACACAAAAATATGTTTTACAGCTCATAAGAAATAAAAAGCACAAACGTAGATAAATAAGATAATTTATGTTTTATATAAATATTTATAATATTTAAAACTTTTAAAAGGTTTCGAAATATAAATTTTGAACCTTTTAAAAAATTTCAATGTTTATAATATTATAAACTTTTAAAATTTAAAAATTACAATATTTAAAAACTTTTTAAAAGCTAAGAACTTTTAAAAGTGTCAATATTTATAATATTTAAATTTTTAAAAAGTTTCAATATTTATAATATTTTAACTTTTAAAATTTAAAAATTATAATATTTAAAAACTTTTTAAAAGCTAAGAACTTTTAAAAGTTTCAATATTTATAATATTAAAACTTTTAAAATTTTTAAATATTATAATTTATTTTTTTGAAACTTTTGAAAGTTTTAATTTGATCAAATAAAAACCGGATCAAACCGAATATACTTTTAAACTTGGACGCCTGATAAATCAAGATTTCCTGCTCATTCGTTGTTAGAAGCATATTAATCTTATTTATACTGGTTCTGAACCATTGTCTAAAAATTTTATAGCCAGTGTGGGATATTGTGCATAGTACTTTTATTTGCATAAATTTAAAATTTTCTTTTTTCTAAAAAATTCTGGAAATTTAAAAAAATGTTAATGAATGACATGTCAAATCCTGATTGGTTGAAATAATTCTTAATATAGATAATTCTGGAGATTTTAAAAAATGTTAATTAGTGAAGTGTTTAATCACAATTGGAGGTTTAAAATTCTATACGGACGCCTTTAGAAGGTTATATCTCCTACTTTTTACTAGTATAAATTCATAAAAGATACTTTTAAAATTAGGAAACATTCTCAGATATTTAGGAAATATTTCTGGAATTTTAGGAAAGCCTTCACGAAAAAAAATATGTGTACACTCGTCCACACTAAGAATCGAGCCCATGTCCTTTAGGAATTGTACTAGAGCGTGTAACCAGGTAAACCAAGATTTTCATTCGAGGATAACATATAAATAAATGTATATGGAACACATCCTTGGGAAAAATATAAAAAGAGATTTTGATAGATCATTATCCTGAGTAGAGTAAGTTGTGATAGATTTGAGGCAAACCATTATAACAAGAAAAAAACTGTAAAAACATTTATTTAAATACAGGAATGATTTCTTGAAAATTATGAAAGATTCCTAGATTTTTATGAAGCATTAGATATAGATTCTACAAGTAGTAAATATGATTTTTCAAATTTCAAGAAGGCCTTCATTGAGGAAAAAAAGATGAGCTCTTTAGCATATGTTAGGATTCAAACCCTAAGCCTTTAGGAATTGATAGAAAATATAACAATTAACATCAATATAGGAAAAAAACTAGGTTGGATGCAAACAAAAATTTTCAGGAATAACTGAAAGATGTTTAAGAAAGATACTTTTAAATTCAGCATGGTTTTCCTAAAACATCATGAACATCTCTGTTGCAACCTGAACGCACAAATAGTCAGATACAACTCTATGACATATAAAACGGATTACATAGCAGAATAATGTGAAAGAAAGGGGTATA
Organism: Camelina sativa; assembly: GCF_000633955.1. Classification (NCBI taxonomy): domain Eukaryota; kingdom Viridiplantae; phylum Streptophyta; class Magnoliopsida; order Brassicales; family Brassicaceae; genus Camelina; species Camelina sativa. Next base: position 25,028,822 of record NC_025687.1, on the reverse strand, counting down.
AAAAACTGCAATAACAAATAGAATGATCTGTTACAATCATTTGAGCCTCATATAACACTGCAATAATTATGAAATAAATACTGAAGAGATAAAAGATTGTTGCAAAGCAATATAATAAATTTAATATAGAGAAAGACACACAAGCCACTTCAGCTGCGAGACCTACATGTCCCCTTCCAATTCAATTAAAACTATTGACAAATCTCTCTCTGGTTAACACACTAATCGATACTATAATTAAGCTTACAAAATTAAGTTTGTTCTTCTTTGCCATTAGTTATATAAAACCCTCTCATTCGCCTTCTCGCCTTAATCCTCGTCAGTGCTCTCTTTGCTTTGGTTTTAGGAAGGCCTTCCTATACTTTAAGAAGTCTCCTAAATTTCAAAGAATGAGTCCTTCCTATAATAAAACTACAGATCTTATATAAACAGAAGGAATAACAAGTTTTATGGTGAAAATTTTAGCATTAAGTTTAAATTATTTGAAAAAAAGACACCATCCAAATGGGCCTTACTTTTGATAAATTTCTCTTATCTCTCTCTTTCTTGAAAAAAAAAAAACTTGTTCTACTTACATTACCAAGAGTATCAAAAACACATTGAGCTAAAAACTCTTAAACGACTCAGAAACACATTTTTAATAATTGAAGAAGGATTTCATAATGTTAGGAAAAGTTTCTTAGTATTCAGGAAGACCTTGTTCATTAGCTTCAGAACGTTCTGCAGTGACTGGCACTTTCATCTTTTGCAGTTTGAAGAAATTATTTGCCTTTCCTCCATCACCACCACCATCACTCACATTTCTGTCTTCCACACAGCAATGGAGCTTTTCTCACACATCTGTTACTCCAATTCCGTCCATTCCACTATATGTTATTCGCAAAACAAGTGACATCACCACAATTAGACCTTCCACTGATGGATTACTCTCCAAATTAAACTTTTTTTTTTTATGTACAACACATCTCCTGCAAAGTTCCAAAGAAAGCTTTAAAAATCTACCATACATAAGCAAAAGAGATAAGCTATAAGGATGAAACCAGAATCTGTGAATTGTATCAAATACCCATCAAAATCATTTCTATCTCGGTCGTAAAATTTTATAAGCATTATTATAAACAACCAAAATCAATCACATGCAATTGTGGTGTTATCCCACCGTTGTAACAAGTTACCAACAGCAGCAAAAACAACAACAAATACAGCTCCACTCATAATTTTGTCTTATCGTTTTCAAGAAATCTGAAGTGAATTTCAGAAAATAAAATCACTAACCAACGATGAGTGAGATAAAACCTACATGGAAAATCGAAATCATACAGAGAGATAAAAACCAAAAAGCAAGACCATCTTAACTCCATGATGCTTGTCTATAGCCTAGAAAGAGTACCTTATTTCAAAGTCGTATTCAACGATCGGCGGAGGAAGTGGTCTTCGGCGACGACGATAGATTATTGATTTTTTAGATTCTCTTCGATCTTATATGTTTTTCAATTAATTTTAAATGGTAAAAGATTATAATTAATTCATTATTATATAACATAATGCTACTTTTGGAATGGTTGGAAGAAAAAGTTAGATGTGTGCTAGTTGAGGGTATTTCTCTAAAATTAAATCAAAAAAATTCAATTATTAACTATTTGACATCTGTCCAGAAACAATTTTAGGGGATTCTCAAATGACACTAATTTCTCACTTTTTTCCTTATTTTCTCATAGTTTCTTTTTTTCTATTATTATTTATTATTTTAATTAATGAGAAACGGTGTGAAATAACCAATGCAGATGGTTTTATATGAGTTAATTAAAATTTAGGCATCAAAACCCCCCCTACCAACAACCCCTTCTTCGCCTGAAACCACAACCGTCCTCAGCAGCAACCTCTTCTTCGCCTGAAAGAACCAATCTTGTTATAAAAGAATCTTTTGCATGGTAGATTTTGTAACAAAGCAAAGTTGATGACTGATATATTCAGTTTAGAAAGAACTATCTTTCTCCCCTCTGACATCATGACAATTACGCTAAAAAAAACATAAGGGTAAAAATGTTAGTCACAGTAATGTTCGTGTGTATTATAATGCCTTTCACTATTGCAATGCCTAAAATCAAATCTCTCTCCAAAAAAATGTCTATTTTTATAAATTTCCCGTTTTATATTCTATTAATAAATATAAAAATAATATTACTTTTTCTGTTGTAATGTGAGTTGACTAGAGGTCAAGGGTAAGACGTCTTTTTTTGTTTTTCTTTTTCTAGTAATTTGCTATGTTTTCTGTTCTGTAGATTTTTGCAGAATCGATTAGTGATAATATGAGTTCATTAGGGGGACCTAATTTGGGGTGAGAAAGGAAGAAGTTAGTAATTACGACGAAGGAAAACGTGTTACTAAGAGTGTTTATTTCTCCACTAGTTGTTCACTTTTTAGTAGAGAATTTGAACTTTACAATGAACATATAAGGAGTTTGTCCAAAAAAAAAAAAAAAAAAAA